>NW_020838043.1:3514901-3581542 GCF_003676395.1 Aethalodelphis obliquidens | reverse complement strand
ACTCTCAACCACTGTGCCACCAGGGAAGCCTCGTGGCCTCTCCCTTTGAGAAATATTCCATTGTGTATATGTACCACATCTTCTTTATCCATTCTTCTGTTGATGGACATTTAGGTTGCTTCCATGTCCTGGCTCTTGTAAATTGTACTACAGTGAACATTGGGGTGCATGTATCTTTTCGAATTATGGTTTTCTCAGGGTATATGCCCTAGAGTGGGAATCCTGGATCATATGGTAGCGCTAGTTTTAGTTTTTTAAGGAACCTCCGTACTGTTCTCCATAGTGGCTGCACCAATTTACATTCCCACCAAAAGTGCAAAAGGGTTCCCTTTTCTCCACACCCTCTCCAGCACTTATTGTTTGTAGATTTTTTAATGATGGCCATTCTGACCGGTGTGAGGTGATACCTCATTGTAGTTTTGATTTGCATTTCTCTAATAATAAGTGGTGTTGAGCATCTTTCCATGTGCCCGTTGGCCATCTGTATGTCTTCTTTGGAGAAGTGTCTATTTACACGTTCTACCCATTTATTTTTTTAAAGATTTTTTTGATGAGGACCATTTTTAAAGTCTTAATTCAGTTTGTTACAATATTGCTTCTGTTTTATGTTTTTGTGTTTTTGGCTGCAAGGCATGTGGGATCTTAGCTCCCTGACCAGGCATCAGACCCCTCACCCCCTGCATCGGAAGGCGAAGTCTTAACCACTGGACCGCCAGGGAAGTCCCCCGCCCACTTTTTGTTTGGGTTGTTTGGTTTTTTTTTTAAATTTGAGGTGCATGAGCTGTTTGTATTTTGGAGATTAATCCCTTGTCAGTTGCTTCATTTGCAAATATTTTCTCCCATTCTGTGGGTTGTTTTTTCATTTTGTTTATGGTTTCCTTTGCTGTACAAAAGCTTTTAAGTTTAATTAGATCTCATTTGAGGCCTGGTGGATTTTCATGAGTGGAGAACCTGACCCAGAAAGAAGCTTTGAGCTGCAGGATGAGTTCAAAGGCCGCTGAGCACCCCGATCACACCTGCCATCGGACATCTGCCTTTGTTTAGCCACGTTGTTCAATTAATGACCTTTGGCTAAGTACTACACTGACAGAGGTTCTTTCTGTTTATGTAGTAGCTCTTGTTGGTGGCCCTAAACAGTAGTTAACTATTGACTATAAAGATAGCAGTCACCTCTTAAACCTGCTGAGTACCCAACCAAATTCTAGTAATAGTGCTTGTTATGGGTCAGGCACTGTTGCGAGTGCTTGACAAATACGAATCTATATAAGCTTCATAACAGCCCAATGAGATGAATATTGTCATTCCATTCTTTTTAAAGATGAGCATGTCCAGGCACTGAGAGATTAGGCAACTTGCCCCAGGTCACACAGCTAGTAAGTGGTTGAGTCAGGATTTGAGACCAGATAGATTCCAGAGTCCAGATGCTATGCTGCCTCTCCACAAGCCTGTTATTAGGTTTCCTAAGGCTGCTTCCGTTTGGTATCAGCCACAGAAAATGACTGACAATAACTTAAGGCCACAGTAATCAGCCACGGTCTGCATGATGGGAGAACAAGGCCAGACTTAGAAGAATGTGCCCTGTGATGCAGTCTGGTTTAGTGAAAGCCAACCCAGGGCGACGCAACCACAGATGGAAGAAAAGGTTTGCCCTGCTCTTGTCAGGCCATGCAGAATAGATCAAAGGCAGCACCACAGTTGAACTGCAGATCTGGTGGTCCCAGCATTTCATGCTGAAATTCTCTTCACCTTGAGCACACCCACATTTCAGTAGGGAAGAGTTTAGAATCCTTTTTTTTTTTTTTTTACATTTCTACATTGGCTATTAGAACGAAATGATCATACCTACCATTATTCACACATCTTACCATGTTTCAGGAAACCCATGCTTCCAAGAAAACACTCTGGCGCCTCTTTTAATGAATTTCCCTTGGGGTCCTGTCATGGGTAGGTACATCTTATCTTCCATATGTACAAAATGCAAAGCTAAAGTTAAAATCCTTCTTTGGCTTCTCACTGTTCTTAGGACAAATGTCTAAATCCTCAGTGAGCCTAAAGCAGGATGATCTACTGTCAATCTTGTTTCCATTTCTCAAAAGCACCTTTGACCTGGGAGTGCGCCGGGCATGCCCTCTTCCTGCCTCAGCTCAGCTGGTTACTCAGTGCAGCTCGGTTAGCAGATCACATCTGAAAGGCTTTTCCTCAGCCTTTCCCGATCACCCCCAGTCCTCCATAACACTCTTTATAATGCAAATGTGCACTATGTGTGTAATTTATCCATTCAATATCCATCCCCTTCTCCCCCAGACCCTAACTCCATGACAGCCATCATGTCCCTGTCACCTACAACTCCAGTGTCTGCTTTACAGGTGTTCAATATGTATTGTTAAATGAATGAGTGTTCATAAATGTTTGCAATTGCCTGACATAAGCAAGCCCTTCTGTAGCTTCTATGCCCTGTAGCAAATACCAAAAGGTGAAACGTGGATTTTCTTAAAACAGCTAGAGAGAATTGTTCGACATGTAATCCCTGATGTCTGGCATCTATACTGCTCTTTTTGTAAGGAGTAGAGGGAAGAGTCCAAGGAACCCCTGTTCAGGCACCACCAGGTTAAACAATTATCAGCTCATGGGCCATCTTGTTTCCGCCAGTGTGGCCACCACTGTCACTGGTTTATTTTAAAGCTACTCCCAAGCATCATATCATCTCGACTGTAAAAACTTGAGTGTGTATCTGTGACTCTTTATAAAATTACTTTAATAACATTTGCATGCCTAAGCAATTCTTTAATATCATTACATCCAGTCAGTGTTGAAATTGTCCAAGCTGTCTGATAATAAACTGTTTTTTTCCAGTTGCTTTTTCTGGAATGCATCCGGGATCCACAGGTTGCATTTGGCTGATAAGTCTCTAAGTCTCGTAACATGTGACAATTCCTGCATCCACTTATTTTTTCTTTTATCTTGCCATTTAAAGACACTAGGCCATCTCTTCTGTAATACTTCTTGCCTTTTTTGATTTTACAGATTCCATCCTGGAAGCTGGTAGGAAGCCTGAAGCCTTGATGGGATTCCAGTGTGATAGGAGGCAAGAACATGCCTCAGGTGAGGAGGTACCTGAGCGTCTCTTGGGGCAGGAGCGTGGGCTGCTGGTTGACCAGATGTTCTCAATTTGATCCTACTTTATAAAGTTCCCCAATGGCTAGATCCATCATCTCCTTGAGGGTTGGAAGATGGGGATACTAAAACTCTAGGATTCCTTGTTAATTAGTGAAAACTTTTCTATAAAGAACTTTCCGGGGGTGGGGGTGGGGGTGGGGAAGGATGGGGAGAAGGGATAGTCAGGGAGTTTGGGATTGACATGCACACACTGCTGTATTTAAAATGGATAACCAGTGGACCTACTATATAGCACAGGGGACTCTGCTCAATGTTATGTGGCAGCCTGGATGGGAGGGGAGTTTGGGGGAGAATGGATACATGCATATGTATGGCCGAGTCCCTTTGCTGTGCATCTGAAACTATCACAACATTGTTAATCGGCTATACTCCAATATAAACTAAAAAGTTAAAAAAAAAACTTTCCCCTATCAGCTATTGGTTTACCTTGAAATTCAGTCTGTATAGGAGAGGGAGGATAAATCCTCAATTCTTTCCCTTTACCAGTTTTCAGAGTAATTACTATTGGGTGGCTCTTTGCTTCTAGGTCTTTCCAGTGGAGAGAGTTAGGATGTATATTTTTTAAGGGGAAAATAGTCATGAGTTTATACTGTTATTTCCAATTCAAAATCAGTACCACTAAGCTTCTTTTGCTTTCATTTTATTTTTGTGTCTCTTTTGTCTCATGTTGAAAATCTTCGTTCCTAATGACGTCAACATAATTATATATTCATTTTATCGGGGTGTGTGTGTGTGTGTGTGTGTGGTCTCCAATAACAATGACACTGATAACTGAAAACAATTTAAGCCTTTTTTGGGCAGTTCTTTTTTGCTGGCTTTATTACTGTGTTGTTCAGGTCATTCCCTGGGGGGTTAGGTCCACAACTTCGTATATGGTTAAATTCATTTGTTGCATTTTGTCTCCATTTGTATTCCATTTTGTGTTATGGTTATGGAAAACATTTCTGTGGCTCGGAAGTCAGAAGAGCCCCTAGCCATAATCCTTCCAACAGGGAATTCCCTGGTGGTCTAGAGGTTAGGACTCTGCGCTTTCACTGCTGAGGGCCTGGATTCGATCCCTGTTCAGGGAACTAAGATTCCACAAGCCACGCAGCACGGCCAAAAAAATAAAAAAATAATCCTTCCCACAGCATGGAGCCTAGCACATCAAAAACACTCAAATATTCATTGACTTTTATGACCTGTATATATGATTTTTCTAAGTCATCCACTGGGGCGATGGCTCCCACCAAGAAAGCCCAAGGCATGGTAAGGACCATGGTTTGCTCTAAAGTTCAGCTTGATTGAGAGTTTTTAGGGTGCTTTGTAAAGGAAAGGTCAAAAGGCATATTTCAAGATCCCTAATCTAAATCCTCCGGCTTCACCCAGAGAAGCCGGTCATAAACTGGCCAGGCCGGAGTGCTGGAGAGAGAAGAGTCCCTCATCTCGTTTTACCCAAGCTCTGAAACCCTCCTCTCTTCTTTTCCTTCTTTTTTTTTTTTACATTATTATAGAGACTGTCAAAGTTTATTTTCCTTTAAGAAATGAAATGGATCTTTTTTTATTGAGGTATAATTGACATACTATATTAGTTATAGGTGTACAACATAATGATTCAATATTTGTAGATATTGTGAAATTATCACAATAAGTCTAGTTAACATCCATGACTATACATAATTACACATTTTTTGTCGTGATAACAACTTTTTAAGAGATCTGTTCTCTTAGCAACTTTCACATATGCTCTATATTACATCCCCATGACATTTATTTTATAATGAGGAAAAAATTAATCAATAGTCAACCTAAGAAAGAAATGGAAAATTTCATTTGAGCCAACCTGAGGATTATAATCTGGGAGACAGCCTCTCAGAGAGCTCAGAACTGTTCTGAAGAGGTTAGGGGGCAGGGAGGCCAGTATGTCTGTGATTTTAGAGAAGGGGTACGTGCAGTCAAACACACATCTTGGTAGAAGGTTACTGATGTTCATGAGGGAAGAGAGGTCTTAGTTAATGGTTTTAGTGCTTTTCCAAGTATGGGAAGATGCAAGAAACTGGGTTCATAAAATTTTCTCCTGAAAATATCTAACTACCTGAGGGCCAGTTCTGCCAGTTTTCCCAGAGCACAAAAATGCCTCATCTTGTTCTTCACCATGAATTCCTTTTAGGATATATTTTAGGTCAGTGACTGCAGCGGCTCACAACTTGATTCTTGTAGAACTGGATGGTGGGCAACATTCTTTATTTTACAAACCCTTCCCTTTCGGTCTTAATTTAGACCAAGGTTTGGGAGGCATTTCATGACCAATTTGGCCCACAACACTAGGAATGCTCATTCCCAGGTAAGGCCAGGATTTCATTGATAGGACTCTCCATGTGCTGTTAGTGGATTAGGCCCTGTTGACAGTAGCCCAAAGCCTCTGGACCGCCTGTCTTACTGGTCTGTTATGGTTCAGGAAACGGTTCCCTCTTGTTGCTTCTTCCCATAGCTAGAGTTACGCTATTACCATCACTGATCTTAAGAGAACTATATATCAATATTTGGTGAATCATTTCAAGTCACTTAGTCATTGTTATTTTTATCACAGGCTCAGTCACACATCTGGTAATGCAAGAAACAATCATTTTGTAAAATAGGCAGGATATAAACAATATAGCTAGTGACATTAATAAGGTTATATGTAAGTATTTAAGCTAAGAACTTCCATTAGCTGTGGCCCCGTATCTCCCCAGGTCATGTGACCTGGTCTGTTCTGTACCCGTCGCTATCTTTAAGGGAAATGATACATTGGCATTGTACATAAAATTCACCAAAGATGTATGCACATCCAAGGTGAGTGGTGGGTCATCGTGATCCCTTACAGGATTGAGAAAGGAATGTTATCTTCAAAGGGGTTACGTGGCTGGCGCTAGAAAAAGAACAATTCATGTTTATGGTTGAGCAGGTATTTCTGCCATTAGGGAGTTCAGGTTAATGCATAAATGCAGATGCACAATGCACACGAGAGGGGAGGCAGGAGGCCCAAACGGGCAGAGTAAAAACAGTTTGTTTAAATTTTTCTTGTCTTGCCTTAAAATATGAATTTTATTTCATCAAATCCTAGCTCACAGCAGGTAGGGAAGACTTACAACTGTCACATGATCTCTAAAAGAAAAGTTAGCGGCAGAACCATTTATAGAAACCAGGTGTTCTGTCTTTCGGCCTCCCCCAGGGATATTAATCTTCACCATCTTGTGTATTGAGCAAAGGCTTCAAAGTTGCGGCACCGGCAGGGCTGGACGCTCAGTAGGATTGGCCTTGCACGATCGTGCGTGGCTCAGCTGGGGTGCAAAATCCAAGCACGTCCTTTTCCCGCGGGGCCTGGAGGTGTGGCCTCACTTTCCCACGCAGGCACCCTCAGGTCTCCGGCGCCTCACCTGCCGGCTGCTTGCTGACGGAAAGATCCCTCAGCCTCGCCCTCTGGCTCTGACACCCAATGGGCGGCCGCGGGCCTCAGGTGGGCGGGGCACGCCCTGGGAGCCGTTCTGGTTGGCCCGCGGCCCGGCGAGGCGCGTGACGTTTCCGTCGCGTCGTGCTGGCGTGAAGTGGTAGCGTCCGCTCCGAGAACCTGAAGGAGACTTGGAGGCACCTGGGCCGCGCTGCTTGGGCCGTTGGGAGTCGCCGCTGCCGCCACTGCCCGCACTCCATGAGGAAGATGCTCGCCGCCGTCTCCCGCGTGTTGTTGGGCGTCGCCCGGAAGCCGGTGAGGTGGCGTGAGCGACCCGGGGTGGGGCGCGAGTGGGCCCGAGGCCGGAGGACGCCAGAGGGCAGGACGAGCGGGCTGAGTGGGCCGGGCGGGCCGGGCCTTGTGGAGCCGCGGGCCTTTGTCCTGCGTCCACGTCGTGCGCTCCGCTCCTGGCCGCGAGGGGAGCGGTGGCTCGGCCCTCGGGCGCCGACTGAGGGAGGGGGAGCTTTACAAGGTCCGTGTGGAGGTCAGGCGCGGCTCCCGGTGCCGGCCTGGTCGGTGCGCTCTGGAAGGGCCCGTTCGTTTACCTCAGACAGAGAAGGGGGCTTTGGGATTCCTCGAGTCTCGAGTTGACCGCCTCTTCCCAGCCCACTCATTTTAAATCTTCCTCTTGACCGGGAACCCGGAGACAGAGTGGCTCCATTCACACTTCAGTTTCACCAGTTACTAGCCCTGTGACCTTGAGTAAGAGGTTTTTGTTTTTTCTTCAAAATCCCCGTGCTCAGTTTCCTCATCTCTAACATGGAGATGAGAGTACTTACCCGTGGGGTGGTTTTTTTTTTTTTTTTTTTTTAAATGAGGATGAGAGACGGTGAGGCTTAAACGAGTGACAAATATGTAAACCTTTCCCGGTAGCGCCTGGTACATAGTAGGTGCTACCTGTGTTGAACATTGTTATTATCATTTAGGATCTCTGTTGCCTTATTGATTCTCTGTATGGAAGTTCTGTCCATTGATGTGAGTGGGGTGTTAAAGGCTCCTACCAGTACTGTATTCCGGTCAATTTCTCCTTTTATGTCTGTTAGTATTTGTTTTATGTATTTGGGTGCTCCTATATTAGGTTCATATATGTTGACGGGTGTAAAATCATTATATAGTGTTCTTTATCTTTCTTTATGCTATTTGTTTTAAAGTCTATTTTGTCTGATATGAGTATTGCAACCCCCGCTTTCTTGTCATTTCCGTTTGCATTCCCTCACTTTCAATCTTTGTGTGTCCTTTGTCCTAAAGTGGGTGTCTTGTAGGCAGCATATTTTAGGCTCTTGGTTTTTTTTTAATCCAGTCTGCCACTCTGTGTCTTTTGATTGGAGCATTACTGACATTTAAGATAATTATTGATACGTATGTATTCATTGCCATTTTAAACCTTGTTTTCCAGTTTATTCTATGTTTCCTCTTTGTTCCTTTCTTTTTGTGGTTTGAGGATTTCCTTTTATTTTATGCTTGTGTTTTCTTTCTGGTTTTTGTGAATCTGTTGTATGTTTTTGACTTGCAGTTGCCCTGTTTTTCAAGTATGTGAACCCCTTCCTGTATCTGTTTGCTTTAGACTGGTAGTCATATCGGCTCAAATGCATTCTAAAAAAACGTACATTTTGTCACTCTCCTTCCCCACATCTTATGATTTTGATGTCTTTTTTTTTTTTTTTTGCGGTACGCGGGCCTCTCACTGCTGTGGCCTCTCCCGTTGCGGAGCACAGGCTCCGGACGCGCAGGCTCAGCGGCCATGGCTCACGGGCCCAGCCGCTCCGCGGCATGTGGGATCTTCCCGGACCGGGGCACGAACCCGCGTCCCCTGCATCGGCAGGCGGACTCTCAACCACTGCGCCACCAGGGAAGCCCTTGATGTCCTTTTGATTACATCTTCATGTTTATCCTTCTGCTGTTCCTTGTGTTTATCATCACTTTCACAAATAGGTTTTTTTGTTTTTGTTTTGATCTGTATAGTGGCTAATTTAAGTGATTTACTTTCCAGTTGTGACTTCCTCCTTCCTATATCTTCTTTTCTATATAGAGAAGAACTTGGAGTATTTCTTTTAGGGTAGGTTTAGTATTGCTGAATTCTTTTAGTTTTTGCGTGTCTGAGAAATTCTTTATTTCTTCTCCTATTCTAAATGATCATCTTGCTGGGTAGCGTATTCTAGGTTGCAGATGTTTCCCTTTCAAGGCTTGAATATATTTTGCCACTCCCTTCTGGCCTGCAGCATTTCTGTAGAGAAATCAGCCGATAGCCTTATGGGCATTCCCTTGTAACTAACACGTTGTTTTTCACTTGCTGCCTTTAAAATCCTCTCTTTAACTTTTGCCATTTTATTATAATGAAATGTCTTGGTGTAGGTCTGTTTGGTTCATCTTGTTGGGACCCTCTGTGCTTCCTGTATCTGGATATCTGCTTCCTTCTTTAGGCTTGGGAAGTTTTCAGTCATAATTTCTTCAAGTACATTTTCAGTCCCCTTTTCTCTTTCTTCTCCTTCTGGAATCCCTATTATGCGTAGATTGGCACACTTTAT
The DNA here is from genome assembly GCF_003676395.1 of Aethalodelphis obliquidens. Taxonomy (NCBI): domain Eukaryota; kingdom Metazoa; phylum Chordata; class Mammalia; order Artiodactyla; family Delphinidae; genus Aethalodelphis; species Aethalodelphis obliquidens. The sequence goes on along the minus strand of NW_020838043.1, from coordinate 3,572,371 downwards.
ATTATCCCATAGGTCTCTTATATTGCTTTCATTTTTTTTCACTTGCCTTTCTGTCTGCTGTTTTGATTGGGTAATTTCCACTGTTCTACTTTCGAGGTCACTTATTCTTTCTTCTGCATTATTCATTCTGCTATTCATTGCCTTTAGCTCAGCTTTCGTCTCAGCAAATGAAGTTTCTAATTTTTCTTGGCTCCTCTTTCTAGTTTCTAGTTTCTTTTTACAGTACTCTGCATTTCTGTCGATAGCCTTTCTTAAGTCCTTCAGTATTTTCATTATCTCCTTTTTGAACTTGGTATCTACTAGACTGAAACCCTAGTTTCATTGTTTGTTCCTTCAGGGGAATTTTCTTGGTCTTTTAACTGAGAGTAGTTCCTCTGCTTCTTCATTTTGCTTATATTTTTTTTACTCTCTGAATTTAGGAGAAACAGTTATCTACTGTAGTCTTGGAGGGCTACTTAAATGCAGGTGCCTCCCTGCGTAGTTTGTGTGGGTTGAATATTTTTTTGGCATGAGGGCTGTTTTTGGTTTGGATTCTTGCCGTCTCTTTCCTCTGCGTGTGCTGGTCGTTATCCCCTTGATAGGGGATGTGCAGGTGCGTGGCCCGCGTGTGCTCCCGGGGAGGGTGGGGGCAGTGGTGGGTGCCCAGTCACGGGACCCTTGGCAGCTGCAGTGGTCTGCATCCGCCTCTGGAGTCGGAGATGGCAGTGGCGGCTCGAGTCCGCCCCCCGGAGCTCGTGTAGGTGGTGCCCTGCTGCCTGAGAGTGCGCGCACGGAGAAAGAAGCTCCTATGGCGGTCCCACCTCTCTCTTCGTGCACCCCCCAACAATGGCCCCTTGCCTTTCTGAAGGGCCCAAGCTTCTTCCCGTATTCCCTCAGTTATAGTGCACCACACTCCAGCCCCCGCAGGCTGTCGTCTCCACGTAGCCAACTCCAGTCCTCTCCCTGGGTCTGACCTCCGAAGCCCAAACCTCAGCACCCAGCCCTTGCCCAGCCCAGTGGAGGAGCTTCTCAAGCTGGGGAGTGCAAGGTCGTGGTACCAACCGTCTGTGTAGGTCTCTCTCCGCTTTGCTTTCCGCAGACCAGTTGCTGCACGCTCCTCCGAGGTTCCGAAGCTCCACCTCTGTCCTGGGTGATATCTCCACCAGTGAGGGGACTTCTCAGGGTGTGGAAACGTTTTCTTTTTCACAGCTCCCTCCCAGGGGCGCAGGTCCCGTCCTGATTGCCTTCTCTCTTTTTTTTTCTTTTTTCTTTTGTCCTGCCCAGTTATGTGGAGATTTTCTTGCCCTCTTGGGTGTCTGAGGTCTTCTGGCAGAGCTCAGTAGATGTTCTGTGAGAACCCTTCCACACGTAGATGTATTTTTGGTGTATTGATACTTGTGGGAGAAGGTGAGCTCCACGTCCTACTCCTCCACCATCTTGATCCAAATCTCCCTCACACTTCTTTTTTGTTTTGTTTTGTTTTATTTTTATTTATTATATTTGTTTATTACTTTTGGCTGCGTTGGGTCTTCGTTGCTGCGTGTGGGCTTTCTCCAGTTGCAGCGAGCAGGGGCTACTCTTCGTTGTGGTGCGCGGGCTTCTCACTGCGGTGGCTTCTCTTGTTGCGGAGCACGGGCTCTAGGCGCACGGGCTTCAGTAGTTGTGGCACACGGGCTCAGTAGTTGTGGCTCGTGGGCTCTAGAGCACAGGCTCAGTAGTTGTGGCGCACGGGCTTAGTTTCTCGTGGCATGTGGGATCTTCCCGGGCCAGGGCTCGAACCCGTGTCCCCTGCACTGGCAGGCAGATTCCTAACCACTGTGCCACCGGGGAAGCCCCGAAGCTCAGGTTCTTGATGTCTCATCGCAGAAAGAAGTCAGTGAGAGACAAAGTGATAGGTAAGAAGTGGATTTATTTAGAGAGAAACAGACTCCACAGAGTGTGGGCCATCTCAGAAGGTGAGAAAGGCCCCCCCCCCCAACTTCTGATACGACTTTTAGCTTAACTTTCGCTTAATGTGGCTCCTTTCACCTATTGTATCAGTGAATCTTACTATTTTTGAGATTCATAGTAATGAAATGGGAGAAAGTATCTAAGTAGCTTTCTGACAGTCAAAATCTTTGACCTTACCTTCTTGCTCTTTATTATGTAGAACTGTCATTGTTTCTTGTTAGGAATTTAGGATGGAGAAAGAGAATTTTTCCTTTTCTTGGTTACTGTTGCTTGACTGGTTTGGTCGTTAGTTTTCAGTCTCCAAAATGCAGTTTCTGTAGTTGTATCTGGAGATTTATTTTTCAAGACAAGATATATATATTTCTAGCCCCCCAAAACCATTTAACTGTCAAAAATAACATATCCATTTCATGATTGCCGAACATAACGTTTTGTTTGTCACCTCATACTTCTCAACTTTTCTTCTTCCCAAATTTCTCAATTTTTTTCACTTATTCTTAGATGTATTGGACTCTCTCAATCTCTAACTTAACTGAAGCATTTGTCTCTAGCAGTTCAACTTTTTTTCTCCAGCAATGTCATGGTTTTTGTTGGCTTTATTGGATAATGGTATATTGATGGGTGAAGAGATCACTAGATAATAGCTTTCTGCCTGTTGGCTTGTCCACTTAGCAGATCAACCTTACCCCTTCTCACCAAGATCAAGACCATTGCTACAGGTTGGATGGTAAGGTAACACACTGTATGAACATATCAAAAGTACTTTTTGTGGGGTCTGAAGAATGCTCTTCAAGTCTGCATGAGAAGAAGTCATATTGGTTTACGTATGCGTGACGTGGCAGAATGTGGCTAAAGTAGTACAGTCCTCCTAACTGATTAAATGTTTGTGGTCTAACCTGGACCTTAGCCATCACACAAAGTACTATTGCTGTGAGCAGAGTGAAAAGGAAACATTTCTGGCAGCTTTTTACCCGCGCCCCTTCCCCCCACCAAACAGTGACAGCCACCTGAACATCAACAAGGGAGCACTGGGGATTTCCATGGCGGTTCAATGGTTAAGATTCTGCGTTTCCAATGCAGGGGGCGCAGGTTTGATCCCTGGTTGGGGAACTAAGATCCCACATGCTGTGCGGCGTGGCCAAAAAAAAAAAAAAGGGAGCACTGGGATTCTTCGGCGGCCGTGCGGGTTTGAGGAGGCAGCTCGTGGGGGTGAGGTGCTTAAGGTGAGGTGACACAGACCTTGGAGCCAGATTTGCTGGGTTTGTACCCCAGCCCCAACAGTTAAGTGCTCTATGGTTTGGGCAACTCAGGTAGCATGAATCTCATCAGCACCGAGAGAAAAGCTTCACTGAAAACTCATTGCAGGTCCCACCCCCTCAACTCAGATGGCAACAGTGCAGTCAGAGGCCTGCCCCTCTAAGCCTCAGAATAGGAATTCTGTAGCAATAGGAATTGAGGTTAAAACACAGATGCCACCAATCTGCATACCAAATGGCATGAGTCAATGACACCAGCTCCGAGATCTGTTTTGAGCCCAAGCAATGGTCCAAGTTGCACATAGGTCACCTTGCTTGATCTAACGACAGATCAACCTCAGAGGCATTTTTGTCAGAATTTCACCCACTGAAAAAACAGCTGGCTAATCTGGTTTTTTCCCAGTAATAAATGAGAAGCTTTTATTTTATTTTTTAAAAATTTTGAATTTTATTTATTTTTTTATACAGCAGGTTCTTAATTAGTCATCAGTTTTATACACATCAGTGTATACCTGTGAATCCCAATCACCCAATTCATCACACCACCATCCCCACCCCACCACGGCTTTCCCCCCTTGGTGTCCATACGTTTGTTCTCTACATCTGTGTCTCAACTTGTGCCCTGCAAACCGGTTCATCTGTACCATTTTTCTAGGTTCCACATACATGTGTTAATATACAATACTTGTTTTTCTCTTTCTGACTTACTTCACTCTGTATGACAGTCTCTAGATCCATCCACGTCTCAACAAATGACCCAATTTCATTCCTTTTTATGGCTGAGTAATACTCCGTTGTATATATGTATCACAACTTCTTTATCCATTCGTCTGTTGATGGGCATTTAGGTTGCTTCCATGACCTGGCTATTGTAAATAGTGCTGCAATGAACACTGGGGTGCATGTGTGTTTCAGAATTATGGTTTCCTCTGGGTATATGCCCAGTACTGGGATTGCTGGATCATATGGTAATTCTATTTTGAGTTTTTTTTTTTTTTGCGGTACGCGGGCCTCTCACTGTTGTGGCCTCTCCCGTTGCGGAGCACAGGCTCCGGACGCGCAGGCTCAGCGGCCATGGCTCACGGGCCCAGCCGCTCCGCGGCATGTGGGATCTTCCCAGACCAGGGCACGAACCTGCATCGGCAGGCAGACTCTCAACCACTGCACCACCAGGGAAGCCCTATTTTTAGTTTTTTAAGGATCCTGCATACTGTTCTCCATAGTGGCTGTATCAATTTACATTCCCACCAACAGTGCAAGAGAGTTCCCTTTTCTCCACACCCTCTCCAGCATTTGTTGTTTGTAGATTTTCTGATGATGCCCATTCTAACTGGTGTGAGGTGATACCTCATTGTAGTTCTGATTTGCCTTTCTCTAATAATTAGTGAGGTTGAGCAGCTTTTCATGTGCTTCTTGGCCATGTGTATGTCTTCTTTGGAGAAATGTCTATTTAGGTTTTCTGTCCATTTTTGGGTTGGGTTGTTTGTTTCTTTAATGTTGAGCTGCATGAGCTTTTTATATATTTTGGAGATTAATCCTTTGTTGATTCATTTGCAAATATTTTCTCCCATTCTGCGGGTTGTCTTTTCATCTTGTTTGTGGTTTCCTTTGCTGTGCAAAAGCTTTGAAGTTTCATTAGGTCCCATTTGTTTATTTTTGTTTTTATTTCCATTACTCTAGGAGGTGGATCAAAAACGATCTTGCTGTGATTTATGTCAGAGAGTGTTCTTCCTATGTTTTCCTCTAAGAGTTTTATAGTGTCCAGTCTTACATTTAGGTCTCTAATCCATTTTGAGTTTTTTTTTGTGTATGGTGTTAGGGAGTGTTCTGATTTCATTCTTTTACATGTAGCAGTCCAGTTTTCCCAGCACCACTTATCGAAGAGACTATCTTTTCTCCATTGTATATCCTTGCCTCCTTTGTTGTAGATTAATTGACCATAGGTGTGTGGGTTTATCTCTGGGCTTTCTATCTTGTTCCATTGATCTCTGTTTCTGTTTTTGTGCCAGTACCATATTGTCTTGATTACTGTAGCTTTGTAGTATAGTCTGAAGTCAGGGAGTCTGATTCCGCCAGCTCCGTTTTTTTCCCTCAAGACTGCTTTGGCTATTTGGGGTCTTTAGTGTCTCCATACAAATTTTAAGTTTTTTGTTCTAGCTCTTAAAAAATGCCATTGGTAATTTGATAGGGATTGCATTGAATCTGTAGATTGCTTTGGGTAGTATAGTCATTTTCACAATATTGATTCTTCCAATCCAAGAACATGGTATATCTCTCCATCTGTTGGTGTCATTTTTAATTTCTTTCATCAGTGTCTTATAATTTTCTGCATACAGGTCTTTTGTCTGCCTAGGTAGGTTTATTCTTAGGTATTTTCGTCCTTTTGTTGCAATGGTAAATGGGAGTGTTCCCTTAATTTCTCTTTCATATTTTTCATCATTAGTGTATAGGAATGCAAGAGATTGCTGTGCATTAATTTTGTATCCTGCTACTTTACCAGATTCATTGATTAGCTCTAGTAGTTTTCTGGTAGCATCTTTAGGATTCTCTATGTATAGTATCATGTCATCTGCAGACAGTGGCAGTTTTACTTCTTCTTTTCCAATTTGTATTTGTTTTCTTTCTTTTTCTTTTCTGATTGCTGTGGCTAGGACTTCCAAAACTATGTTGAATAATGGTGGTGAGAGTGGACATCCTTGTCTTGTTCCTGATCTTAGAGGAAATGCTTTCAGTTTTTCCCCACTGAGAATGATGTTTGCTGTGCGTTTGTCATATATGGCCTTTATTATGTTGAGGTAGGTTCCCTCTATGCCTACTTTCTGGAGAGTTTTTTTTTTTTTTTTTTTTGTTGCTGTGTATGATCCTTTTAATGTGTTGTTGGATCCTATTTGCTAGTATTTTGTTGAGGATCTTTGCATCTATATGCATCAGTGATATTGGTCAGTAATTTTCTTTTTTTGTAGTATCCCTGTCTGGTTTTGGTATCAGGGTGATGGTGGCCTCATAGAATGAGTTTGGGAGTGTTCCTTCCTCGGCAATGTTTTCGAAGAGTTTGAGAAGGATGGGTGTTAGCTCTTCTCTGAATGTTTGATAGAATTCACCTGTAAAGCCATCTGGTCCTGGACTTTTGTTTGTTGGAAGATTTTTAATCACAGTTTCAATTTCATTACTTGTGATTGGTCTGTTCATATTTTCTATTCCTTCCTGGTTCAGTCTTGGAAGGTTATACCTTTCTAAGAATTTGTCCATTTCTTCCAGGTTGTCCATTTTATTGGCATAGAGTTGCTTGTAGTAGTCTCTTAGGATGCTTTGTATTTCTGCAGTGTCTGTTGTAACTTCTCGTTTTTCATTTCTAATTTTATTGATTTGAGTCCTCTCCCTCTTTTTCTTGATGAGTCTGGCTAATGGTTTATCAGTGTTGTTTATCTTCTCAAAGAACCAGCTTTTAGTTTTATTGATCTTTGCAATTGTTTTCTTTGTTTCTATTTTATTTATTTCTGCTCTGATCTTTATGATTTCTTTCCTTCTGCTAACTTTGGGTTTTGTTTGTTCCTCTTTCTCTAGTTCCTATAGGTGTACGGTTAGATTGTTTATTTGAGATTTTTTCTTGTTTCTTGAGGTAGGCTTGTATAGCTATAAACTTCCCTTTTAGAAATGCTTTTGCTGCATCCCATAGGTTTTGGATCACCGTGTTTTTCATTGTCATTTGTCTCTAGGTATTTTTTGATTTCCTGTTTGATTTCTTCAGTGATCTCTTGGTTTTTTGGTAACGTCTTGTTTAGCCTCCATGTGTTTGTGTTTCTTACGTTTTTTTCCCTGGAATTCATTTCTAGTCTCATAGTGTTGTGGTCAGAAAAGATGCTTGATATGATTTCAGTTTTCTTAAATCTGCTGAGGCTGGACTTGTGACCCAAGATGTGATCTGTCCTGGAGAATGTTCCGTGCGCACTTGAGAAGAAAGTGTAATCTGCTATTTTTGGATGGAATGTCCTATAAATATCAATTAAATCTATCTGGTGTATTGTGTCATTTAAAGCTTCTGTTTCCTTATTTATTTTCATTTTGGATGATCTGTCCATTGGTGTGAGGTGTTAAAGTCCCCCACTGTTGTGTTCCTGTCGATTTCCTCTTTTATAGCTGTTAGCAGTTGCCTTATGTATTGAGGTGCTCCTGTGTTGGGTGCATGTATATTTATAATTGTTATATATTTTTCTTGGATTGATCCCTTGATCATTATGTAGTGTCCTTCCTTGTCTCTTGTAATATTATTTTAAAGTCTATTTTGTCTGATATGAGAATTGCTACTCCAGCTTTCTTTTGGTTTCCATTTGCATGGAATATCTTTTTCCATCCTGTCACTTTCAGTCTGTATGTGTCCCTAGGTGTGAAGTGAGTCTCTTGTAGCCAGCACATATATGGGTCTTGTTTTTGTATCCATTCAGCAAGCCTGTGTCTCTTGGTGGGAGCATTTAATCCATTCACGTTTAAGGTAATTATCCATATGTATGTTCCTATGACCATTTTCTTAATTGTTTTGGGTTTGTTTTTGTAGGTCCTTTTCTTCCCGTGTGTTTCCCACTTAGAGAAGTTCCTTTAGCATGTGTTGTAGAGCTTGTTTGGTGGTGCTGAATTCTCTTAGCTTTTGCTTGTCTGTAAAGCTTTTGATTTCTCCACCGAATCTGAATGAGATCCGTGCTGGGTAGAGTAATCTTGGTTGTAGGTTCTTCCCTTTCATCACTTTAAATATGTCATTGCACTCCTTCTGGCTTGTAGAGCTTCTGCTGAGAAATCAGCTGTTAACCTTATGGGAGTTCCCTTGTATGTTATTTGTTGTTTTTCCCTTGCTGCTTTCAGTAATTTTTCTTTGTCTTTAATTTTTGCCAATTTGATTACTATGTGTCTCGGCGTGTTTCTCCTTGGGTTTATCCTGTATGGGACTGTCTGCGATTCCTGGACTTGGGTGGCTATTTCCTTTCCCATGTTAGGGAAGTTTTCAACTATAATCTCTTCAAATATTTTCTCTGGTTCTTTCTCTCTCTTCTCCTTCTGGGACCCTTATAATGTGAATGTTGTCATGTTTCATGTTGTCCCAGAGGTCTCTTAGGCTGTCTTCATTTCTTTTCGTTCTTTTTTCTTTAGTCTGTTCCGCAGCCGTGAATTCCACCATTCTGTCTTCCAGGTCACTTATCCGTTCTTCTGCCTCAGTTATTCTGCTATTGATTCTTTCTAGTGTTGTCTTCATTTCAGTTATTGTATTGTTTATCTCTGTTTGTTTGTTCTGTAATACTTCTAGGTCTTTGTTAAACATTTCTTGCATCTTCTCTATGTTCGCCTGCATTCTTTTCCCGAGGTCCTGGATCATCTTCACTATCATTATTCTGAATTCTTTTTCTGGAAGGTTGCCTATCTCCACTTCATTTAGTTGTTTTTCTGGGGTTTTATGTTGTTTCTTCATCTGGTATATAGCCCTCTGCCTTTTCATCTTGTCTGTCTTTCTGTGGATGTGGTTTTTGTTCCACAGGCTGCAGGATTGTAGTTGTTCTTGCTTCTGCTGTCTGCCCTCTTGAGAAGCATTTATTATTTCAAAAAAAAAAAAAAAAAAGGAAGGGAGTTGTAGAGAACATCTTCCTTCTGGTGCTCTTCGAATCATAAAACATCCCTCAAATCTTTTGTTTTTTTAAGTCAGGGAATGCTAAGTATCTTTTCTTTTGTCTTGTACATTTCTCACTAAGGTGTCTATCTCATGCTTTATGTAGTTTAAAATATTTTTCTTATAGTACCGTTTCATAGAGAAGTGATTTGCCTGAAATAGGAGTTGAATCCTAGTTTTATTTGAAGAACTATTCTGAAAGTAAAGCATTAGCTTGCTCAACGTATGTGGTTATGACTAAGAATAGCATAAACATACCCCCCAGATTATCTGGTCTCTTCGATTTGGCCATTAACTTCATTACATTTTCACTGTAATTTCTTTGAAAACAAAGTGACTATATAGACGGGTTTCTGCATTTTGCCTTTAGATGGGGGTACCATCATGTTTCTTTGGCCAAAGCATGGATTCCTTTTGGAGGACAAGATCCCAACACAGTGAACAGAATGGAAGATAAGCCCATGAATGTGTTAGGGCTCTTAGAGTTCTAGGACTGCATCCTGATAACTGATTAATAAGAATAATAACTCAAAAATAACCGACAATAAAAAGCACTGATATACTTGTATATTTTGATCTTTCAAGGCAAGCAGAGTGCTGGTGGCATCCCGTAATTTTGCAAATGATGCTACATTTGAAATTAAGGTAAGAGGTGTTTTGCTTCGTGTTAAATTTTTTTCCACAGGTACACTTTGATATATAGTTTTACCTCTGCAGTACAGCATTTTGATATTCATGTTTTTCACCATTTTATTCCAAATGTTCTAGAATCGAAGATTCAGAGAAGTTAGCAAAAATTAGAATTTACTCCTTTTGTGTAGCAGGTTTTTGGTAGTTTGGAGCAGGAGAGCAAGCTAAAAAGATTGAAGACCTACTCTAAGACTTGAAATGTGGTTTGGTAACATGTTTGAATAAGAAGATTCTTAGAATGCTTGTTTGAAAGTTTGTCTTTCAACCTGTAACTCAGTTGACTTCTAGGGGTTTTCAGTGAAAGTCATCTTAGAAAGACTTCCTTTCTCCAAAACCCCATCTCATTGCACAGTCAGTTTTATGAAGGAATCAGAAGCAATATGCAGCACTTCTGATGTGCTCGCCTGCTGGTTTTCAAGTTCAGTATTTGCTGGTTTTCGATTTAAATATTTCGAGTTAGATCTTAGAGTGGGTTGGCAGTGTTTACATTGTAGTGACTGAGAGATAACTGTCTGATTCCATTTCAGAAATGTGATCTTCACCGGCTGGAAGAGGGCCCTCCTGTCACTACGGTGCTCACCAGGGAGGATGGGCTCAAATACTACAGGATGATGCAGACTGTTCGTCGAATGGAGTTAAAAGCAGATCAGCTATATAAACAGAAAATTATTCGTGGTTTCTGTCACTTGTGTGATGGTCAGGTGGGTGGTAGTTTTGTAGTAAAACTGTGTTACTTAGGAATTGAAGTATGGTGTGTGTTTATCGGCTTTTACCCTGCTTTATCTGTCTGAAGGATTTGAGGCTGGTATTTTAGAATAAACATGAGAATGCTGAGACCTGCTAGGAAGCTTATGCTAAAGAATTGACTCATGTATCATATTGCTGACTTCCTGTGCCTTTATAGCATTATGATCACCTGTACTGAGTATACTTTTGGGGGAAGGGTTTTTGTTTTGTTTTTTGTTTTGTAGGTTTAGGCCAAGGTTTGTGAAATCAAATGCCTACCAGGGACCAGTTAGGTAGAATACATGAGTGAAGGCTGCCAGCTGTATGAAGTATCGAGAAAGGTGACAGGGACTAGTGGTGAAGTGGAACAGACGGGGCCCACCCGCAGGGGTAGTCATAACTGGCTGGTAGTCCAGCCAGTTGGTGCCATGTGGAAATACGGGGCTAATGCTTCCTGTTGCTGATGTCTTCGAGAGAAGACAGACGTCTCTATTTTCATGTGAAATTCCCCAATATTTTAATGTTCACATTTGATTCAGGATTTTTTCACATCACCATACAGGCTTAAAAGAAACGTATCTGTGCATTGCCAGTTTATGGCTCTGGCTTGGGCCTTACCCTCTACTCTGTTTCTGGTGTAAAGTAGAGGTACTTGCTGTTATTAATGAAGAGTTCTACTGGGCCAAATATTTCATAATAGTGTAGGAAACCTTTTAACTAGAAATGGTGTACTGTACTGACTCATTGCCACTTCTTCCTTGAATGCAGGAAGCTTGTTGTGTGGGCCTGGAGGCCGGCATAAACCCCACAGACCATCTGATCACAGCATATCGGGCTCACGGCTTTACGTTTACTCGTGGGCTTTCTGTCCGAGCAATTCTCGCAGAGCTTACAGGTTTGCTATTAATTTACAAAAAGGGGAAATTAAGTTTTCAGATCTCCTATTAAGATGCTAGCCGTTTATAAGTTAACTGTGCTTTTGAGTAAACTGACCATTTTTTGAGGTTGTCTGGCCTCTCAGGTAAAGGTCAGCTCTATAAAATCAGAATAGTGTTTATCACTCAAGCATGCCAATGGAAGTCTAGCAAAGAAAGTAAATTGAGTATAAGTATTTCATTGGGTAGAAATTCATTGCGTAGAATCTTCTCAACAGTCCCTTTGTCCCCCTTGACTCTTATGCGAGTGTAGGAGAAATCAGATGTTTGTAACTGGCCAAAAAAAAAAAAAAAAGTCTAGGGTACCACACTAACATCTGAAGAAAACTCAGTGATTAGAGAGCTGAAAAAGTTGGAAAGGTCAAGGACATGGGACTGGTCTGACCTTCATTATAAAAGGGCCAGGAGACAAGGAGGACTTGTCTAGGTATTTGCATAGAGGGACAGGTGCTTATGTAGTTGAATCGGTTTCTGAGTTCTAATGGTTGAGCCTCTACGTAAATACTCAGGGTGTGTTTTTGTTTGTTTTATATATTTGGTTTTGATGTGTCATGTTTGTGTGGTGCCACTTCTAGGACGAAGAGGAGGTTGTGCTAAAGGAAAAGGAGGATCGATGCATATGTACGCCAAGAACTTCTACGGGGGCAATGGCATCGTGGGAGCTCAGGTAGTTGAGGACTAGCATTGTATGATTTTCTGGATTTGGCCCTGGCCCACATCTGTGCAATATTCTGTACCCCAGACAACTTCCCTCTGAAGTACTTCAGTACTTGGGGGCACGGTGTGCTTTAAATGACCTCTTGCGTCATACCCTATCATTTAATAAATAGATTTGTACAGTGATTTAAAATGTTTCCTTTTAGGTACTTGTTATGTTTTATAAGTAAGCAAGAGCCTCTAGCAGTAGAACTATACCTTTGCCGTTTAATTGATATTTAATTGCTTTGTCACATCCTCTTGACCACACCTCTCTCCCTGCTGTAGACAGTGCTGGCACTGGTACCAGACCAGGAGAAGCAGGTGGTCAGGATCTTAAGGGCCTAGTTTGAATCTAAAGCCAGCTTCTGTGGTTATGCCGTCCTCCTTGTTCTCATCAGTTAGTAAATAATGGACAAGGAACAGCAGAAGATCGTATCTAGATTGTTCGGTTTACTTTCTAATACATTAAGGTTCTAGCATCTGGGTTTTTTGGTTTGTTTTTGGTATTTTTTTTAATCCTTGGTTTCTTTTTCTTTTTTTGGCTTTTCAGGATTAGCAGTTGAATCTCTGAATGCATAAATGTTATTGCTAAATGGTTGACATAGAATACGATAGTAGTTATTCGTGTTACTTTGCTAGTTTGTTTATAATACTGGGGGTAGGGTAAGCAGAGACAGGGTTGGGGTAGGGACAGTGTCATTTCTATCTCACATTCTGGTCAGGAGTTAACATTCAGAGCATTAACTTCTTCCCTCACGGATTTCTGTGGTTCCTTTCTTGGTTGTCCTTAATATTAGGTGCCCCTGGGAGCTGGGATTGCTCTGGCCTGTAAGTATAACGGAAAAGATGAAATCTGTTTGACTTTGTATGGTGATGGCGCTGCTAATCAGGTGAGTATGTGTCTCTTAACATTGCAATAATGATTACAGTGTTATGTCCAAAGTGTTGAATATTCATAGTTCAGTTTGTGGTGAAGTAGTATATTGCTTACTAGTTGAAATGGCCATTTGTCTGGCAAGCTAAAATTTGGTTTTGTGGCCACATTAGAGATTTACATCCTGGCATTGTTTCACAAGCGCTTTATGTAGGTGTACTCCTAAGAGTACGCTCACCTTTGCTCTACCTCAGTGCTCCACAGACTCTGTGGGGAAGGACTGATTTACATTTTAATCCTTGGCAAACCAGTTCTTAAACCAGTACCGTAATGTACAGACTCATTCCCCTGAATGCCAAGGCGCTGTCAGACTCCTCTCGCTCTTCTGTCGTGGTCTGAGTAATCACCGGTCCGTGGCTGACACCCTGCCAGGCCCTGCTCTGGATGCCGATTCTCAGACACCGGTTCACTCTGGTCATCCAGAGGGTCTCATAGAATTTATAATGAAGCACACAACTAGGCAGCCGTAGTACATTCTTACATGTCCATCTTTTCCCGTTGTATTCTCCGCTGCTGCCTTGGCCCTACAGAAGCAAGTAGTAGTACTTGGTTTGTCACTTCCTTAGCGGCAAAAGAGGTGATGGGTTTGCTGCGCTGTGCCCCGCTCCCCGCCAAGCGCACACACTCCTTTGCTTCAGAAGCTTAGTTGTGGGTGAGGCGTTTCATCCTATGGAAGCTTTCTCTGCTGGGTAGAGCAGCAGCTGTTGTGGATGATGAAGTCTAGAGAAAAACAGCAAAATGAAACCACTTGAACTTTTATACATACTTCCAGGGTCAGATATTCGAAGCTTACAATATGGCGGCTTTGTGGAAATTGCCTTGTATTTTCATCTGTGAGAATAACCGCTATGGGATGGGAACATCTGTGGAGAGAGCAGCAGCCAGCACTGATTACTACAAGAGAGGCGACTTCATTCCTGGGCTGAGGGTAAGGACACCTGTTGTAGAGCTGGAGCTACACCCTCAGGGCCTGCGGGGCCCAGGCACTCTGTCAAGTGCCCTTGAAGATCTCAGAGAGATCAAAGAGTTCTGTTTTCTTAGTGGATGAACAGGTCATGTAAGATGAAAATGGTTTTAGGCAGTTGGATTTATGCTCTGCCCCTTTCCTTTTTATTTTTAAAATGTTATTGAAGTATAGTTGATTTACAATGTTGTGTTTATTTAATCTTTCCCATTTATTAATAGGTAGATGGAATGGATATCCTGTGTGTCCGGGAGGCCACAAGGTTTGCAGCTGCCTATTGTAGAGCTGGAAAGGTAAGATTTTTCTTGTAGGCCTCTAGGCTAGAGATTTCTAATGACATTTATCTGTCCTAAAGTTAAAAGAATGCCCCCTGTGTCTATTGTAGCAATGTAGGAGTAGCTGCTAATTGAGGTGTAAAAGATAGAAGCTGGGTCCAGTTAAGCGAATCGGGTCCCTTCATATAAATAACATGGTCTTGATAGCTCACGTCTTGGGAAACATTCCATGTTTGCCCCATTTGGGGTAAATCTTTCCTTGCAGTGCTCCCTCAGCATTCTGCCTCTGTCTTCATTGTGACAATCTGTTTTGCCTTTTGGTTTGGTTAATTATGTGCTTCTAACTCTTCCACCCCCCGCCCCCCGCCGTCAATCATAAGCCCCTTGAGTGAACAGACTGGGGACTCCTGCAGTGCCCTGCACAGAACTTTGCTTATGTAAAATAGGCATCCAGTATAAGTTTGTCTTTTGTAAATCAAATAATACGTTTAAATTATGTAGTCTTAGTCTTGCTGTTTCAGTCCTAAGAACCTTGACCCTTCCAGTTATAGCAGTGGAGGGAGAAGGGAACAGTGAGATTGGCCTAAAAAGAGGCTTACATGCCATCTGAGCTGGTGGAAAGATGTTCTTCTCCCTAAATCAGTGTTTCACAGCCCAGAAAGCAGGCCCCTGAGGTTTACCCTTCAGTGACTTCCCTCACGTACGTGTTTGGGCAGTAGTGCAAATAAGATTGGGCTGGCAGTGATGAAAATGGAAGAGAGGGTGAAGAGGGGAGGGAGCTGTAGAACGGTTGAACAAGAAAAAAATGAGATGACTGAGATGGCAGGTTGGTGGCAGTGGGCTCACTGGTCTGTATCAGGACTCTGAGACTAGGGGTCCACGCCCTGGGTGGTGGGTATCATCATCCCCCCCTCTCCCAGTTCCTGAAAGAATATGTGGCATCCAACAGTATGTGGAAACAGGATCAGTAGTTTGTAGTGTGTTGACTTTCTCAGCCTGACCAGAGCCTGATCTTGGAATTAGGGGAGGGTCTGGAAAAACCCCTTTATCACCATCCCCTTAGCCTAACCAGCCGTGCTTCCAAATGGCTACGGGATGATTAACAATCAATAGGTGACAGTTATTGAGAGATGATAGGTCAGGCAATGTGCTAAGCACTTAGGTATTACCTTTTTTAATCGGCGCACCTCTGAGCTGGGTTAATTGTTTTGTAGATGAAGAAACTGAGGTATGTAGCTACTATAGAGTACAGCCAGAACTGGAACCCAAGCACTTGGATTCCATCTCCCGCCCTCTTTTAACTACTACACCAAACTGCCCAAGGAGCCTAGATCCACCCCATCCCCTCTGTTCAAAGTTGTTTTCTAAAAGGGGGCTGGTGTAGCATGAGCAAGCTACCTCGTGGTAGCCGGGCTCTCCCAGTCGCAGGATCAGCACCTGCCAACTTTGTTACACAGTAGCTAGATCTCTGTGAAGCAGGATTGGTTGCTGTCCCCTAGGAAACACTGCATGAAGTGGGTGTGACGTAGAAAGTCACCTATCCAGCCTCTCTTCATGTGTGCTGGGAAGTGGAGAAGGACGAGAGGACTAGAGGTTTGCTTTTCATCTTACGTTGTTAAGGTTTATGTTAGTGTTTTTCTCTAGCCTTGATCAGAATGCTTATAGATGATTTCCCCTGTGACTGGGGGGAGGGGGGTGGGCAGAAAGACTAGCATATTAACCGTGAAGATAAATGCCATCCCCGCTTTCTGATAGGCTTTTCTTAATTAAATCTATGCTGTGCTTAAAGAATTATATATCAAATGCAATTCTGGTGAAATAGAACCCATTGACATTACATAAAGAATTGTCTGCCTTTTTGATTCAAAATATGCTGCGAGGGGGGGGGGTGGCTTTTATTAATAAGTTCCTGTTAAAAATAAGGAGGATGGGGCTTCCCTGGTGGCACAGTGGTTGAGAGTCCACCTGCCGGTGCAGGGGACGCAGGTTCGTGCCCCGGTCCGGGAGGATCCCACATGCCGCGGAGCAGCTGGGCCTGTGAGCCATGGCCGCTGAGCCTGCACGTCCGGAGCCTGTGCTCTGCAACGGGATAAGGCCACAGCAGTGAGAGGCCCGAGTACCGCAAAAAAAAAAAAATAAGGAGAATGAAACATGCAATAAATAGGTAATAGAAATGAGAAGAGATAATCAGTCAACTAAGAAGAAATTCTTAACTCAGATCTGATGAAGGTATTTGATCCTGAAAGGACGTACATTTGAGGCTGTGGCCATTGCTTCACCTTACCTCCACTGGGTTCTGTTTTAGGGGCCCATACTGATGGAGCTGCAGACTTACCGTTACCATGGGCACAGCATGAGTGATCCTGGAGTCAGGTATGGTCATGGGAAAACTGAGTGTGGTGTCCGAAGTGGATGGGCTTTGAATGGTGCTACTTAGATGAAAAAGCAAAGCATTTCAGTGTGTGTTTGCTTTTGAAGCCAGACACCAGTTGGCTTCATGCATTGATTTAGTAGTTAGTCTGAGCCTGAAAGCCGTGCCTTCCAATAGATTGGTTCCAATATAGAAAGCATTCTGAAAATTCCTCTAGTGTGTACATGCTAGTTAGCATGAGCACCAATAAGAAAACAGTTGCAGAGAGGAATTGTTGCATAAAACAGGACTGATGGTAGAGTAGGATACTTGGGGGCATTTACCTTTTGTAGGCATTACCCCAGATTCTCATGGCATATTCCTCTTCTGGCTGGAATGGAGCAAGACCAAGTAGCACGTGGGATATTCCATATGTTGAAATAAATCAGTCAAAAAAAAAGGAGTTTTGTCACCTGGCAACTCTGGCATGTAATGCTGCAGTCCCGGAGTGTGGCATAATTAAGAGTAGATTTAGTCAAAGTAAGCCGTAATAAGTCTTTGAGTATAGAATGAAGGCCTAAGGGAAAATGTTATGAAGAGCAGCTTACATGGAAGAAAGCACTTGGTGTAATTCTGTTCTTAAAAAAATGGTAGAGCCTTTCTTTGCTTTTAGTGTTATTTCAAGTGCTGTAGGACAAGGGTCAGTTGTACAATCAAGAATCGGAAAACCTCCTCTCCAAGTTCTTGCCAGCCACACTGCTCTGTGGTCTTAAGGGAGAAAAGGCAAGGCACATTTTTTTTGTGCTTAGCCTTCTGCTGCCTCAAAGGTTATAGCTATCACCACAGAAAACCATCTCCCCTGCCTCCACCACTACCTTCACGCCCGACCTCTAGATCAAGTAGCAAATAGAAACTTGGCGCCTGTTGTCAGAATGCCAGAGAAGCCAGGTGAATTGCCATTGTAGAGTTTTCTATAAAGACAGAGCAGCTCTTCCTTACAGAATATTAGGATGAGTTCTTGTATTTTGAAAGTATATAATTCTGCCCTTCTTACGGTGACGTGAGTACTGATGTGCTCCTTCGTCTCAGAAACAGACTGCTGTGTTTCCCAGACTGTCTCTGCTGTGCCGGCACTGTTCTTATCTACTTGTAACTCTGTTTCCCTCCCTCTAGTTACCGTACACGAGAAGAAATTCAGGAAGTTAGAAGTAAGAGTGACCCTATCATGCTTCTCAAGGATAGGATGGTGAACAGCAATCTGGCCAGTGTTGAAGAACTAAAGGTACAGTGACTCTTGATGGTTTAAAAGTAAGTCTGCCTTTGAAGGTTGGCTCTCCTTTTTGAGCAGTTTTTCTCTACACAAGAAGCTGCCACTCGGTAAACTAGGTAAGTAAGTGGGAAAGTACATACTGTATTCGGTTGGCCAAAAATTTTCCGAGCCATGTTGTGGGAAAACCCCGATGTTGTGGGAAAACCCCGATGTAGAACTTTTTGGCCAACGCAGTATTTTTCACAGGACATTAACCTCCTCCACCATCAGTTCTGCTTTCCTAAAAATATACTGTAGATTTTTAATTCATAAATGTTCCCTCGCCAGGGTATGTGTCTTAATGTTGGTATCTGTCCTCCAGAATCCCCCTTTGTGGATCGTTGTGTCATGGTTAAACTAACATTTTCAATAATAATAGGTATACTGCCAGTACTAGTAGAGAGTTAACAACTAGCAAGAGGTTCCCAGTAGAACAAGTTGGTACCTAAGCTGCTGTCTATTCAAAACATCTCTTGAACTGTAATCTGATTGATTTTTAGGAAATTGATGTTGACGTGAGAAAAGAAATTGAGGATGCTGCCCAGTTTGCTACAGCTGACCCTGAACCACCTTTGGAAGAACTCGGCTATCACATCTACTGCAGCGATCCGCCTTTTGAAGTCCGGGGTGCAAACCAGTGGATCAAGTTTAAGTCCATCAGTTAATGCAAGATGGTACACCTTCAGTTGGGTATTCAGCAGCAACTGTAAGGAATGCTTTGGGTTCTCAACTTTGTTAAGGAGGGAAAAACCCATAGAAAGAAAGTGTAGATTTAGATAGATAGATAGATAGTGTAATTGCATGTGGTTTGTACAGTGTTGCATTAAAAGATACAACGTCTTTTAATGTTATATCTTAAGGATAGTATGGATCTTATTATAAAGGTTATTTTAGTTATATAGGTCTAAAATAGGTAATAAGAGTTTGCTTAACCCTCCTTCAAATTACTTCTTTAAAATAGTTCTATTTGGTTTAGTTGTATACTCGTTTAACAAATACTTTTTTAGTTACTAAAAGGAGAAACAATTCCTTATATGCCTGTCCAACTCTGCCACCTTTTTGTGGGGTGATCATTGTCCTGTCCCTCCCAGTGCCCAGCAGCTTACCTGGTGTACCCTAACGTGCACACACGCCCCCATTTGTGTGCATGTCGGTGCTGAAGCCTGTTCACACTGAACCATCATTTCTCCTTAATAAAACACAGTATTTATTATAACCAGGCAGGGGTGGAAGGACAATTCGATTTTTAAATAAGACTACTTCATTTTAAAGGCCAAATAAGTTAGTTTTCTCCATTTATACATTAAGTATAAATATGAAGCTATTTTCTTAATAGTTTTCTATTTACAGTCATATCAAACATTAAATACAAGGCATATTCTTATCAATTTTAAGTGCAATTCCAGTTAATAGTAATGTATGGAATGTGTGATCTAAAACAGTGATTCCCAGCCTTTTTGTTATTTTAAACACCTGTTGTTTCACCTTTCCAGCAGATATTGTTCCATTGAAGTAAATTAAAATTCATTTTTAAGGATTCCCTAATACTCTGGGATGTCAAGACCAGGTTTTACAATCACTGTTTTCACAATACATACAAGTTCTACTCACCTTGAAAACATGTTGATAAATAAAAGGTTAAAATTTTTTCCATCATTCTTTAAAACTTCAAGTTCTTAAATTGTTCATTGAACAAGCGGTGTTTTCCTTGCGTAAGTGCAGCAGAATTCGTGTGTATGTTGTCCGCTCTTTGCTCCCTGTGTCCCCTGGCTTAGCTGATTGATTAAGCCTCATCTTGGGTTGCCGGGGCCCCCCGAGCCTGTCTTCTGTACTGGGAGACTGCAGTCCAGAGCCTGCAGAGGAGACCACCACTACGAAACAAACAGGAGTCTTCTTTAGAGAGTCGTAAGAGAAGACAACTTCAAAGCAACACAGCAGAATACTTCTTTAGGAGCCCTTATGGCAAAAGCTATAGTATATCCTTCCAGACTTGTCTAGATTTGTTGTCTAGCCTTAAAAATGCAGTCCCTAACTTGAAAACTTACTTAACTAAAACAGGAATATGTTCTCTTCACATATGGAGGTGACACTTGTGCCTTAGCAGGAGTGGGACATGGCCCGAGAGGTACTGTACATGAGTGCTGCTGCATCTGTGCAGAGCAGACTATTTAAGATGACGTGGGGATGAGAAGGCAGGGTGCAAGTTAAAGAAAGAAGGCTTTGGGTGTAGTAGCCCACTAGCATCTCATGTCTCGCTTCACTCCACTCCCAGCCAGGCCTGTCTCTTGACTTTTTCTACTGGGCCTTTAGCTTCTGCCCCCTCTCAGCTTTTCCCCAACTTTAACCTTGAAAAACTCCAGAGTTTGGAGTGAGGTTGGTAGTTTTTTTCCTGACTGAGCCATAGAAAAGGGAGTTAACGTTAATGAAGGGGGGAGAGTTACGTTACCAGCACTTTGTTTTCTACTGCTTTACTTAAAAGCCTAATTACAGGGGCTTCCCTGGTGGCACAGTGGTTGAGAGTCCGCCTGCTGATGCGGGGGACACGGGTTCGTGCCCCGCTCCGGGAAGATCCCACATGCCGCGGAGCGGCTGGGCCCGTGAGCCATGGCCGCTGAGCCTGCGCGTCCGGAGCCTGTGCTCCGCAACGGGAGAGGCCACAGCAGTGAGAGGCCCGCGTACCGCAAAAAAAAAGCCTAATTACACCAAAAAAGTCATTTTCTGTTCCACGAAGTGTTTTGAGGCTATTCTCACCGTAGTCTAAGGTACCTTAGGTCTTCCTTAGTGATATAAATAAGAATATCAGAAAGTGTAAAACCTTCTTCAAGAATCTGAAACAAAGATCAAATACATTAAGAGCTAAGCAGCTCTGTAATGATAGCACAGGAATGGTTTGTTGGTTGTAAGTTTACCTTTTCAATTGTTTTCGTATCCGCTCCTTGCAGTTGCAACCAGTCGACAAGCTCTTCTTCTGTTCTCTGCCCATAAGACCGAGGAGGGGAGGCTGAGTTCTCTGTAATCTCTGTAAGGATTAGAAAGTTATGTTGTATACTGATGTGTAACAGCAAAATTCTTCAAGTAACAAGTTGGATCAAATAAACTATTATTCCAGAATGTGATGTGAAAAGGAAATGGATTAAACCTGGCTCAGCTGCTCTGCTACACACTGTGCAACAGTCCATAGTCCTTGGAGTCACTTTCCAGAGATTAAAAATGTTCCTTACCTGTGATACTTCAAACTAATTATCTCCTACTTTAAATGTGTATTCCCATCTTTAAAATGCCTTTTCTAAGAAATCATATCCGTAACTGCACTGGAATTCAAATGAGGAAATAGGTTTTAATACTGAGATTTTTGGCCTCACAGCTTATCCATTCCCCACTCCATATCCATTCCCCACTCCAAGAGGCACCTGTAGCCCTTTTGGGCACCAAATGCATAAGGCTGGTTGACTGAGGTATAATTTATGCCGTAAACCACCCTTTTTAGGTATGCAGTGCTAAGAACTTTGACAAGCAGAGTCACATAGCCACCACCACAATCAAGGTAGAGATATTTCTATCACGCCAGAACGTTCTCGTGGCCTTTTATCATCAATTCCACCCCCCCACCCAGTTCTATTTTCTGTCCCTGTAGTTTTGCCTTTAATAGAATTTCCTATAAACGTTCTACATTTATGGAATCATAATATGTAGCCTTTTGAATCTGGCTTCTCTCACTTGCATAATGCATTTGCGATTCATCTGCTTTTGAATGTACTGATAGTTCCTTTTTATTATTGACCAGTATTCCGGAATCTTACTGGAGTACTTACTGGTCTGATCGAGAATAACCTCAACTGTTTCAAGGCTGACTAGAGTACTAGCCAGATTTTGAATGGTCTCACACACACATAAGTCAGAGCAAGTGGAAAATCACTCACCATTAGATTTGAATTGTAACTACAGGTGATACAATTCTTGAGTTTTCTGTTCTAGGGTTTGCCGTAGAAGATTCTGGTACTCTCTCTCTTTTTGAACTAGGTGTTCCAAAAGTCTGGTTTAAAAAAAAAAAAGCCATCCTCCAGAGAGAGCGTAATACCATTCAATTCAATTCAAACATTTGTTGAACAATTCAGAGGTTTAAAAAAAATAAAAAAGGCACAATCCCATCGGTCAGTCTAGTTTCTTCAAAGTTGTGTGATCAGGTTTCAGCCTGTACGTGAGCACCTTTCTTGTGCTCCCTCCCCTTGTAAACAAAGACCAACGCTCAGGGCGTAGGTATATTTTGCCTCAGAATATGTATCATGAACCAAAAGATAACCTGATGGTGATCAGTAGAACTCAGCCAACTTGTCTCCCTAAGTCAGGTCAAGTCGCTGAAACTAGTGGTCAGGCCCTTCCCTCCTCACCAGAGAGTAAGCCAAGGAGATAGAAGCCCTGCTGCTGTTGGAACAGCTAGGGGGAAGTAGGAACTGCAGGAAAGACTCTTGCTGCTTGGAAGGTGAGAGGGACACTACTGCGAACACTTACCCAAGACTGCGCTAAACGCTTCACGGGCCTTGGTCTCACAGACACTACTCAGGACAGATGTGTTACCCCCGTCAGCATCACTCAGGGCCAAAGGTGCCTTCCTGCTGTGCCCAACAACAGCTAAGGCATCTCCATCCTACAAGGGCAGGCGTGTCTGTAGGAGCTGTGTGTCTGTCAGCCATTCGCAGTCAGGTGCTGGCTGCTGTCTCATTACTAATTCTACTGAGATGGAAGATAACAATATTGACCCTGGAAAGGAATAACCTTTGAACCCATATATAACATTTTATGAATCTGGTGATTATAAACCTTACCAGAAACACATTTTAAAGAAGGGCTAAGTACTACTATCAACTTTCACATTTGTCATTTTTTCAAAACTTAAAAAGAGTTTTGCCACCACTACCAGTTAATTAAAACAGGGCCTTTCTAAAAAGAAATGATTAGATCTGCCTAAAATTAAACTTCAGAGATCCCTAGGGGTGTGTACAACTTTTCTTCCGAAATAGGTATGCCTGACACTGTTTGTCCCCGTTAAATTTTAGCATTCCCAATGACCACTGGGCAACAAGGCATCATTTGGAACCAGTACCAACTAGTTTGCTAAGCCCACTGATGACGTGGTTCCCCAGCGCAAATGGGAATCTTTTTGTTCATTTAACAAATACGTTTTGAACACCTACTATGTGCCTGGAAATAAACAAAAGGGCCCAACTCTTGTGGGAACCTCACGGCAGTGCCAGGGTCCGCTGTCGGGGAAGGTGGTTCACTAATGCCTGCCTAGGGATCATGACAAAACACAAGGGAGAGATTCAAAGAGGACAGGGCAGACTTCCTTGGGGTCAGGGTTATGGGATACCTGTCCATCAACGCAGTGCTAACTGACCCCCAACTCAGCTACTTCGGCAGGGGCAGGCCGCAGATGTCCCCCCGAGTTGCTGGACCCACACACCATGTCAGGGAACCCACCTCGGTAAAGAGACAGAGAAAACTCTGAGATGCTGCTGCCTTTAGTACGGCTTGTGGCAAGGCACTCTACGTCTCTTGACTCCTAGCATTAAAAAAAAAGGGGGGGCATCCTTCTAGTCCCCCAGTTGAAGCTGAGAATATCTCCTTGCGCAGTTCCTTGGGGGGTAAAGATGCTTTTCTGAGACCTGGGTGAGGCACTCGACCACTGAGTTGACGGGCTAGTCCAGGTCATTGTCCCACCCCTGCCCACCTGTTGGTCTCCTGCCTGAGCTTGCTCAGCTGGAGGCTCAGATGCTGCTGGTGGAGCTGCTGGGGCTGCTGGGGCTGGGCCTCCTGGGCAACTGCTGAAACGGGCCTGCTCCACCCACACGCCACCTGCGCCTCGCTCCCGCGTGGGTCTGCCGGGGCATAGTCCTCTTCTGCCTCATCCGTGTCCTTATCCACCCCTTTGGTCCCTGAGCCAGCCTCAAAGTGGGCTCGGAGCTCTGTGGAATCACGGAAGAAAAGGACCACGGTTCAACAAGGCCAGGGCTTGGTGTAGCTTATGTCCCGGGCCAGCAAATGTGGCTGTTCAGAGGCCGGCCAGGCCAATGCGATGCTCCATCAGGGGACTGCTGACTTTATAAAATGGAGAGGAGACTATTTCACTTAGCTCTGCAGTGAAAAGATGGTCCCCACCACTTCACAGATAAGGAAACAGACTTCAAGGTGTTTAGTTAGCCAAGGGCAGTTTTAAAAAGGGACAAGCGGGCTTCCACCCAGGCCTGTGTTTTTACTACAAACACTTTCCTGCTTGGACTGGGGAATAATGAAGTCCTGGGGTTTAACAAGCCACTCCCAGAAGCTGAGCCTGGGCAGAGTGCATTCAGGGGAGCAGGCAGAGGACAGGGAGGGAGCAAAGTAATGAGAGGAAGGGGCAGTGTTAACCGAAGCGCCACATAGCCTCCCTTCCTAGGAAGAAGGCACCGCGGAAGGAGAATCAACTTGGGTATTAAGCTGCTCTAACATTTCAAAAATAGAGCCTATAAAAAGCCAAAGATTTCTGTAGCTGCCACATGATGATTCTGAGAGAGGAGACTGAGCCGTTAAATCGTCAACCAACTAGGAGGCGTTGCTGAGCACACAAGATGACGCACTGTAGGAGCCAGGCCGTCAGGCTCAGTGCTCCTTTGAGATCCTGAGTTTAGTCTACCTGCGGTGCGTGCTCCTCAGTTATGCCTAGGGGCATGTAAAAATACATCACCAGGAGATGTTCTCAGAATCACAGAATCTCGGCCCTAAAGGGGTCTGTGACATCATTTACTTAATTGCAGAGACGTACATAGCCAAGATGGGAAAGGGAAAGCAACAATTGGTGAGTACAGAGGACCTGTGTGACCTTTTCCATAGCCACCTGAAGTTGACCTTGACCAAAAAGAGGGCCCTTACCTGGGATGAGGATGGTGACTGCAGCCTGCACCGCTCGACGGATGATGTTGTCCATCGCAAACATCCAGTGGGGCCTAATTAAGTGGTTCCTCAAAATTTTATTTACCTACAAATCACAAAAATCCAGATTTCTGGTCCATTGTACTTTTAAGAAATAGTTCTTACTAATTCGAATTTGCTTCTACTCTGAGATAAAGGGTTAACCGTGCTGCCCTGAGTTTCTGCCTGACTTATGTTTCTTCTGGACTGAGTCTTCCTTTAAGCTGACCCCAAGTCACACGGGGGTCTAGGGGACAGGTACAGAGATCGGAGCTACTGCACGGGCCTCTTCATTGTTTATTCAACGAACATTTATGAAGCATCTATGAAACCTCAGGCTCTGTGTTGGGGACTTGAGACACAAAGCTAAGCCAGACACGACCTTGGGCCTGGAGGAACTCACACCTGTTCGGGCAGACCCATAAGCTTAAACCCCACACCTACCCAGCTGGCAGATGCCACTCGTTCCCAAATCCTATACTCCTGCTCTCTGTGGCCATAATGCAATCAGACCAGTCACTTGTATACACATATTCAGTGTTTAGAAAACTGCTGACACTCGGGATTCAGGCGTAAACAGGTGAGAAGAGATGGAGACTACGGGACATGATGGTAATCGAACTCCATGGTCTTGGCTGTGAGCCACTTCAGTGGGCTTCCTACCTTCTGGCATGTTCTCTAGGGCCAAATGGAGCACTTACAGCATCCTGAAATCCAAAGAGTACCAGATGAATCTGACTGATGGACGAGCTGTCAAAGTCCAGGTCCACCTTTAGTTTTGATATCGTGGATGCCATCACCCTGTGGTCCGGGCAGCGGATGAAGTCTCTCAGGATCGCAATTATTTGCTTGATGTGGCCGACTGAGAGATGCAACTCTTCCGAACTCTGATCACCAACCCCCCACCCAAAAAAATCAGTCACTGAGTAATTCAGAGAGAGGGAGGGAAAATCCAAGAAGTACTTTGGGCAACTAGATTAACCAGACTGTCCATTTGCTAATGGAACTGGGGATTTTCCAGGCGAGACACGGGCTCTGGTCCTGGAATTTCCTCCATATCCTTCCTGTTAGAGGGTTATGTGGCCCCCTTCTCCTCTCTGGCCCACAAACAACAGAACTAAGCCCCTCAAGGAATGGTCTGCCATCCTGTTTAACCCCTTGTAAACCACCCTCCACCCCCAACAGGCCTTGTCACAAGGCACAGTTCATAGGGGGCAGTGGCCTCTTGCTAGAAGGACCTTTTCCCATCCAAAATGAGTTAAAACTCAAACATTTCCATCCGTAACCTTTCTTCCTAAAGCGGCTGTTCTCCCAGCTTCTGAGGGCAACTGGTGCAGCTGGGGGTTAACTGGGCTTTGTGCTGTCATTTGGCTTGTTTTCCACCAGGAGGCAGCACTGCCCCATCAGTGCCTGGTTTCACGGCAGTGTTCCGCAAATGCAAAATCAGGCTTCAATGGAGTCTTTTTTTTTTTTTTGTATTTTCTTTTGTTTTGTTGGAAAAGGGAAGGACGTTGGGAAATACTTAGGGTGGTTCTTGTAACTGTGCAAATGTTCTAGGGTAGCAGGAACACCAGTCCCATTTGGACCTCTTCTGGGACCTGGCCTTGGGCGGAGGGCGTGGGATTGCAGCTCCCGCACTCGGCCTGTACCTGGGCCACGCACTCCTGCAGGTTGGAAGCCACCTGGTTCTGCTCCTCCCAGAGGATTCTGTAGAGGATGGCACGGCGCTCGCTGTCCTTGCGCAGCAGGAAGAGGCCCAGGTCGCTGTCCTCCAGGGACGAGGCTGCGCTCCGGTCCTCTGAGGCCGAGCTCTCATCAGGAACACTGCGGACAAACGCAGGCGACAATCCCCCGCCTCCCAGGGACACCGTGGGGGAGGGGCTGAGAGGTGGCTCCGCCGCAGCCCCACCCTCAGGAAGATGCACCAGTGTTAGGGGCGAGGGGAAAGACGGGGAAAGGAGGGAGGGGGAAGGAGGGGGTAAGAGGGAGAGAATAAGGGGTGACAGGGGAGGAGGAGGAAACAGGAGGGAAGGGGAAGGGGAAGCGACGAGGGGGAGGGGAAGAAGAGGAGAGGGGGAGGGGAGGAAGAGGAGGGGGGAGGGGAAGGGACAGAGAGTGACCTCACTGCCCTCCTCTCTCTCACTGTCAGTGGCCGCCCCGGCTGCCCTGCTGATCGTGCAGAAAGGAAGCAAAAGCCCTTCGCGGCCATCTGGTTTACACCTGGGAGGGACTCTGTCCTCCGAGTGGGGGGTGGCCGTACCTGAGCAGGTGGCTGAGCCGATGCGTGGGCGTCTGGGACTTCTGGAAGAACACGTCGGGCTGGGCATCGGAGTGTGGGGAGACCGAGCCATGCTCACTGCTGCTGCTGCCGCCCATCAGCTCTCCCGCCAGGGGCAGGGGCAGCGTGGCGCCCCTGGGACCCTCTGTGCGGGGCAGCCGGGGATGGGGACAGTGAGCCCCAGGCAGCCCCTTGGGCCACGTGACGCACCCAGGGGCCTAAGCCCGCGCTGCTCTAACTGGGGGTGCAAGCGATCACCCAGGGATCCTGGGGAGATGGAGGTTCTGCTTCAGCAGGTCCGGGATGGGCCCGAGACTCCGCATTTCTAACCAGCCCTTCGGACACGCTGAGACAGCGAGTCGCTCTCTGGGTGCAAGATGCTGAGGCACCCTGTCCCAGCTCCCGCCCCATCCACACCGGGACCACTCGTATATCACTGCCCGGTAGGACCTACTGCCCCAGAAGGTGTTGCTTGCTTCGGTGGCCTGCAGGACAGACACCCTTTAACCAAGGTCGGGAGCAGCACAGGGTGACAGGCCAGGCTCCAAAGATGAAGCGCCAGGTTCTGCACCTGGGGAAGACACAAAACCCCAGCCAGGGTACCTCCCACCTCCCTCCCTGGCACAATCCCAAAGGAAAGGCTTTAACGGAGCATTGGGTATGTGAGGTTCATCGCTGTCACCTATGGGGCTCCCTGTGTCTCCGCGTCCCACACCTAATGCACCAGCCCCACCGCTCTTCACAAACACGGGCACCGTGTGGGAAGCTCAGCGCTCGGGAGAGCCGTCACCTCTGCCATCCCAGCAGGCCTCACCTGCCGGCTTAAAAGCAATTCGGTTCTTCTGGCCCTTGTTCACCTGCCTTAAGAAACCCTCTTGGAGCAGTCCAGCAGCGGTGACACGTTTGTGGGGGTCAGGCTCAAAACAGGATAAAACGAAGGCTCTAGCTTCCGCTGAAAGGGTTTCTGGAATCTCAGGGTGAATCTTAAACACGCCCACCTGCAATGAAGGCAGAGGTGACCGATGAGACAGTGTGGTCTCGGGCAAATCCAGGTGTACATACCTTCCACACAAAGCTCCTGTATCTGCCATCCTAGGAGGGGCTGATGATGGATTCCAACAATGGCCTCCATGACTGCTATCCATGTCCTAGCCCCGGCTGGCCTCTGGGGACTTTGCTTTGCCCAGTAGATTGTGGGGGAAGTGATACTGGTGGGGGGTTCAGAGCCTAGGCCTTAAGAGGCCTTGGGGCTTCTGCTCTAGTCCTCTCGGAGCTCTGAGATCACTACGCAGGGAGGACGCCCAGGATGAAAGGCCACGTGTGAGAGGCCCTCTGAGAGCATCGCGCCCTGGCCTCTCAGTCTCTACGCCTTCACAGCCCAAACCTCCAACTTCCAGCTGTAAACCACAGGCAGAGCAAACCTGGAGGCTGGTAACTCAGGGCCCAAGCCCTCATCCCCACGGGGTGCAACTGGCTGAGGGAGGCGGCGCTGCCCTTTCCTGTTCAGGCTCCTGCTGCAATTTCTGCTTCAGCTCCACTGCTGGCTAGCTCATCATCGTCCTGCCGCAGGCTCTCTGTCCCTGCGCCCTGTGGGGGAGGAGTTTGGGCTGAGTCGTCACATCTCACTGTGACACGGGAATGCTTCCACGAGTCCGGCTCATCCATCCTGCGTGACCGTTCCCATCAGGGACGGCTCTCCATTCATCTGAGGAGTTGTCATCTTTAAAGTTCACGGTCTTCTCCTCATCGTCTCCAAGCCCACCCAATGAGCCAGGAGTGGAAGCCATTCTGTCCTCCAGATGCACCCCATTCCCAGCTCCTCGGCAACCATGGGGCTGGCGCGGCCTCCCCTGCCCGCTCAGTGAGACCGGGGCGCTGCCGAGAGCAAACCGCCAGCCTCCGACTTCACAGCCTGAAGTCCCTGCACCAGGGGCGCACCAACCGCTTCTCACACGCTGCTCCTCATGGGCAGGATGGAGAGTTTGGCATTGAGGGGAGGGGGAAATGGGGCATTACTATCCACTGGGCACACATGGCACTTAGATGAATAATTTCTAGCGATCTGCTGTACAGTGCTGGACCTTGACTCAAAAATACTGTTAAGAGGGTAAATCTCATGTTGTGTTCTTACCACAATAACACAACATTTTCAAAAAACGAGTTTTGGATTTTGAGAACACTAAACACTGGATAGAATTCAACCCGCAAGATGTGAAATGCAGGGCACATTCCAGCTGGCACCCCTCGCCTGAGGGGTGGGGATCTAAGGGCACTAGGGGGGTCCAGAGACAAAAACTCAGGACAAGAACTCAGAGAGGAAGGGAGTAGCTTCTCCCCAGGCTCTCAAGAAGAAAAGTGCAAACATGGGCACTACGGTTTTTTTTGTTTTTTTAAAAAATAAATTTATTTATTTTTGGCTGTGTTGGGTCTTCGTTGCTGTGCGTGGCTTTCTCTAGTTGCAGCGAGCGGGGGCTACTCTTCGTTGTGGTGCGCGGGCTTCTCACTGCGGTGGCTTCTCTTGTTGCAGAGCACGGGTTCTAGGCACGCGGGCCTCAGTAGTTGTGGTTCGCGGGCTCTAGAGCACAGGCTCAGTAGTTGTGGCATGCGGGCTTCAGTAGTTGTGGCACGTGGGCTCTGGAGAGCAGGCTCAGTGGTTGTGGTGCACGGGCTTAGTTGCTCCGCGGCATGTGGGATCCTCCCGGACCAGGACTCGAACCCATGTCCCTTGTATTGGCAGGCAGATTCTTAACCATTGCGCCACCAGGGAAGCCCACCAGCTGCTATTTATTCCGAGGCCTGTAACTGAAGCTGCAGGAAGATCTTTGCCAGCCCCAGGTGGCTCCATCCTGGACAGGCATGGAAAGGCTGGAAGGTCACTGCTGCCTGCCAGCCGCGGTGTTCAGGGTCTTGTTGGGATTGCAGGTGCCAGGAGACACTCGTCAACTTGAGATCTTGCCTTTAGGGCTATCTCACAGCTGCTGGGAGGGTGGGAAGCTCAGAGAACCTTCTGCAGGGGCTGGGCTGAGGAGTGCACCAAGGCATCAGAGCACAGGGCGTTCAGAACCCGCTGAGCAGGCTGCACCCAGCTCATGGGCAGAGCCCTGCACTCGGGCCTTTGAGTTCCTTCTGCCGAAGAGACTGAGCCAGAGGGCCTGGCAAGGATGCAGGCGGGGAGGCTGTGGGGCTGACAGGCCTGGGAGGCCACCAGGCTTGGTAGAGAAGCAGGAAGAAAGGCCTCTGGAATCACGTTCCATCAGGCTGCTTCCATGTACTGTGACCTTGTCATCCGTAAGCAGTGGCCACTTAGCCTTCTGGGACCCTGCTCTCTTCCTTCTTATCTTTGGGGCAAACAAAAGTGCTCCGCGGAAGGTCAGTGCTGGTAACGACCTCTGAAGGCTACAGCTGCTCTTCAACTTCTCCAAGCGTCCACGGAGCCAGAAGCCGCAGACCTGACCTCGGATACACTGGCTGTCCTCGCATCAGCTTCCCTTGGGCTCGCAAGCAACCACGTCCCTTCCCAAGGGAGCATGTCCAGTGTAAAGCCCCACCCAGTCAGTCAGGGCCAGTCAGTACCACGTGGGCCTCAACACACGGGTCACCCTTCCTGTCAGCTCTGGGAAGGCTTTTAGAAGGACAAAGGAGACAGCATCTGATACCCAAAGATCCTCCTCTCCAAATCTAGACAGAAAGCTGTCCTCCAAAGACACACCCAACACGGCCCTTGAGCCTTACCCAGTGTAAGAGCGCGTACAGATTAACTAAGAAGCTTAACTCCCTCAGTTGGAAAGAAAGAAAGAGATACCCCCCACCTTTCTTAGAGCATTCACTTTAGAAAACCTGTCATTCTAAGTTCTGTGTCTCTCTTCGAGATATATGTAAACCTTTTTAAAAGCCAAATAAGCCTCTTGCCAGAAATATCTTTCTCAAGGACCTGGGAGCCATCTCTTTGGAATGCCACCGCCGAGGAAGGTAGCGCTCCAATTTCCGGGTTTCTGTGGGAAAGCAGGAGCCTAACTTCAGTGGAGCCTTTTGCTCCAGAACTACGTCCCGTCCTAAAGGTTTGAGAAGTTGATCTTTCCTTTGGGTAAAGCCAATTAGCTAACACAAGTGGTCACTCTAGTTGTCAGGGGAACCTCGGGTGAACTCCTGTGACCAGTGGTGCTGTCTAGTCCTTGCACCTGAGGACTAGTCAGCATTTCTCTTCAGAACACGGATGTAAAGGGCTGCATCTGCTTGGCTAGAGGAAAGGCTGAGTTCCGCTTTCCAGTCTCTTAGCGCTCCACTCTCTTGTGCCTGTGACGCACATCACATTCTGATTTTATGCTTATTCAAAAACAAAACAAAACAAAACAACCTGTATGCTTTCTCTTCCACCTTTGTGGAGAGGTTTCTGGATTGGGAGATTTTTGATTTGAATTCTCGCTCTCCAACACCAGCAACCTAAACCATCCAACATGTCTTACTTTGAACATGGCTGCCTGCGGTTCACCGAGCTCATGGAACGGAGGCCTGCTGGTGGCCATCTCAATGACGGTGCAGCCCAGGGCCCAGATATCAGCCGGGGCACCATACCCACGAGGTCCTCGATCAATAATCTCGGCGCCATGTACTGCAGAGTGCCTATTGGGAAAAAATACAACAAAGATGGTGGGTACCATATTGTTTAAAAACTAAGTGGACCATTAGTAAACGAGTGTGTGAACTTTAACTCTCGTATTAATGACACACGGGGGCCGGTCTCATGCGTAAATGATGTCACTGCATCTCTTCTTTGACCAGACACATGCAAATGCCTTTCTTTAACACTAGTCAGCGTTGACAGAGGATCACTCAGCCCCTCGAAGGATAAATGGGCCCAATCTAATTCAATCAACACATATTAGTGCATGGCAGATACAGGAGGACCAGAATGTAAGAAATGTGGTGCCTGACCTTTAGACACTGCCCAGTGGAGGAGACGTGGTGACGAGGAGGGTGGCGACAAGGAGGGTGGTGACGAGGAGGGTGGTGACGAGGAGGGTGGTGACGAGGAGGGTGGCAGTGGTGATGGTGAATGTAGGAAGTGCTCTAACAGGTATACACAGAAGGCGCTGAGAACATGGATGGAAAAGTGCTTGATTCTGCCTGATTTGAGTCAGGGGAAGCTCTAGCTGTGTCAATTTGGGTCTCTGAGAAATAATACCAAGTCAGAATTAGACATACAAGAGATTTACTGCGAGAAGGGGTATGACGGATAAAGGGGGAGGGAGCAGGCTGGGCAGGGGGAGCTGTCAGACTGCAGTGCAGGTCTGACCCCTGCGAAAGGAGCGGGAAGGAAGCATCTTGATGGCAGAGCACCTCTGAGACAGCTTTGGCCAGGCCACCGGGGAGGCCCTGACCCAAAGCTGCCCACGGGAAGAGCGCCACACTGTGTCTAGTACCCTCACCATGCTCGGTCATTGGCCAGGAGCAGGCAGGGCAAAGCATGACCTTGCCATGAACATGGTGGCCAATCTAAACGGGTGGCGGCTGGGCCGCCAGTGAAGTAGACTCCCGCCGCGAGGCTCGAAGAGGCGGACAAAGGAACAGGAGAACTTCTGGGCAAGGTGAAGAGCTCGAGCCAAAGCCCGTGGGCGTGAAGTATAGAGTGGACCCAGGAGCGCTGTGTGTTCTGAAGGTTCTGGCTTTGGACTTTCTCCTGTGGATCACGAGCCACCAGGGGCTGCCACAGGGAAGGTGGTGATCAGGGAGGGGAAGGGGTTGCTGGAGAGATGGGGCAGGGAGGTCAATCAAGGGCGCTAAGAGTAAAATCTTTGGTTTCCCTTGAAACTAATCCTGAGGCAAGAGGCAAGGGGAATGTGGAAGCAACAGCAGCAGATGCTATGTGCTGGCAAAGAGGTTTATAATAAACAGCCAACTCAGAAATGATACTGGCCATGGTGTGAATAGAGAACACTGAGGCACAGAGAAATTCCAGTCTCTGCCTCAAGATCACAAAACCAAAGTAGGTTTCCTGAGTCTTGATCAATGCAAATAAAGGGCTCATTGGTTAAAATAAGCTTGGAGATGCTACCTACTACATCCTCCTCCTCTTGAACATCCAATGTCTTACCAGCTTGTTTCTTTCCCATGAGCATTTTAAAGGCTCTAGGACAGCTCCGACCAATAGGATGTTCTGCAATAATGGAAATGTTCTATTCTGTGCAGTTCAGTATGGTAGCCACTAGCCACGTAGCACTGCTGGGCTCTTGAAATGTGGCCGGTGACACTGAAGAAATGAATTTAAATTAAAAAAATTTTAAATTTTATTTCATTCTTCCTAATTTAAAGTTAAATATACATTAGGTTGTATCAGTGAGTGCAAGAAATCAGCAGGGCAAAAATGATGGCTTTGGTCTCCCGAGCTGAAAGCCTGGTGGGCAAGTGTTTGGTTGGCTGCAGGGTTGGGCGAGATGGAGGCTCGTAGCACTTGTTGCAGTGTCAGGAAATCTCAGAGCCCCAGGAAGGGAACTTTCAGTGACACCACATCCCCTACAGGCTCCTACTACAGTGAACAACAGAGAGAGAGGCCTTGGCAGGGAATGTGCCTTCTAACTAACCCATAATTCATTAACTTAGGAAAGACGTGACGCTGTGCTGTTTATTAGGCTGTTATCTCTCAGCTCTGCTATGCTGGGTCTGGGACTGTGCAAACCACATTTCTGCCTTGTCTGCTGCTCCCTGGTGGGTTGGGAGGGGTTGGAGGGAGAGAGCATGCCTGTGCACAAGCGACAGGAAGGAGAGGTTGGTTAGCAAGCGTCACTTTGGACCCTCAGGTGGTTCCAGTAGCAGCGCTTGGCTCATTCCCAGCTTTTTTGTCCCCCCCCCCCACTTCCAGAACCGGCCCCCTCAGAGTTACGTGCTCCAGCCCAGTGGCATCCCCCACTGAAAGGTTTGAATCCCACCCTCCCCTTTGCTCCCTCAGGCCCTAGGGATGTAGGCTGCTTTCTGATAACTCAGTCCCAGGAAACAGTTCTTTCAACTAAATTCTCTCTGTAAAAATAACTGGGGTGATTTCAATTTTCCTGCCTGGATCCTAATATAATCTCTAAAAGTTAATTCTTAAAAAAGAAAATAAACTTAGAAAGTTATGCAGCAGTAGAAAATAGCACTAAACCAAATTGCAATGGCTTATTGACCCTGACTGAATAACTGTCCTTAGTACAACTGTTTCACAATTGGAGGATTAGTCTGCTTAATGCTAAATTTGGAGATTTTCTTTATATGGAACCATAGTGAACATCACTCTTTCTAAAGGTAGGGACTTAGCAATGACATCCATATTAGTTATTTACTGCTATATAATAAATTACCCCAAAGAAAAATGGAGCTGGATGAATCAGGCTCCCTGACTTGAGACTATACTACAAAGCTACAGTAATCAAGACAGTATGGTACTGGCACAAAAACAGAAACACAGATCAAGGGAACAGGATAGAAAGCCCAGAGATAAACCCACGCACCTATGGTCAACTAATCTGTGACAAAGGAGGCGAGGAAATACAATGGAGAAAAGACAGTCTCTTCAATAAGTGGTGCTGGGAAAACTGGACAGCTACATGTAAAAGAATGAAATAGAACACTCCCTAACACCATCCACAAAAATAAACTCAAAACGTATTAAAGACTTAAATGTAAGGTCAGACACAATAAAACTCTTAGAGGAAAACATAGGCAGAACACTCTTTGACATAAATCGCAACAAGATCTTTTTTGACCCATATCGTAATGAAAATAAAAACAAAAATAAACAAATGGGGTCTAACTAAACTTAAAAGCTTTTGCACAACAAAGGAAACCATAAACAAAACAAAAAGACAACCCTCAGAATGGGAGAAAATATTTGCAAATGAAGCGACCAACAAGGGATTAATCTCCAAAATATACAAACAGCTCATGCAGCTCAATATCAAAAAAACAAACAACCCAATCAAAAAATGGGCATAAGATCTAAATTGACATTTCTCCAAAGAAGACACACAAATGGCCAACAAACACATGAAAAGATGCTCAACATCACTAATCATTAGAGAAATGCAAATCAAAACTACAATGAGGTATAACCTCACACCGGTCAGAATGGCCATCATCAAGAAGTCTACAAAC
This sequence comes from Aethalodelphis obliquidens, assembly GCF_003676395.1. Classification (NCBI taxonomy): domain Eukaryota; kingdom Metazoa; phylum Chordata; class Mammalia; order Artiodactyla; family Delphinidae; genus Aethalodelphis; species Aethalodelphis obliquidens. Next base: position 3,537,307 of record NW_020838043.1, on the reverse strand, counting down.
AATAAATGCTGGAGAGGGTGTGGAGAAAAGGGAACCCTTTTGCACTGTTGGTAGGAATGTACATTGGTATAGCCACTATAGAGAACAGTATGGAGATTCCTTAAAAAACTAACAATAGAACTACCGTATGACCCAGCAATCCCACTCCAGGGCATATACCCAGAGAAAACCATAATTCGAAAAGATACATGCACCCCAATGTTCACTGCAGCACTATTTACAATAGCCAGGACATGGAAGTAACCTAAATGTCCATCAACAGAGGAATGGATAAAGAATATTTGGTACATATATACAATGGAATATTACTCAGCCATAAAAAAGAACAAAATAATGCCATTTGCAGCAACATGATGGGCATAGAGATTGTCATACTGAGTAAAGTTAAGCCAGACAGAGAAAGACAAATATCATACGATATTGCTTATATGCAGAGTTTAAAATAAGGGTACAAATGAACCAAAACAGAAGTAGAGTCACAGATGTAGAAAACAAACTTATGGTTGCCAGGGGATAAGGGGGAGAGGAATAAATTGGGAGATTGGGATCGACATATACACACTACGATATATAAAACAGATAACTAATAAGGACCTACTGTATAGCACAGGGAACTCTATTCAGTACTCTGTAATGGCCTATATGGGAAAAGAATCTTAAAAAAAGAGTGGATATATGTATAACTGATTCACTTTGCTGTACAGGTGGAACTAACACAACATTGTAAATAAACTATACTCCAGTAAAAAAAAAAGTAACTTATTGCATGCTAGGAAAAAAAGAAGTTACCCCAAACGTTAGCAGTTTAAAACAACAGTTATGATCTCACACAGTTTCTAATGATTGGAATGTAGGGCTGGTTATGTAACAGCTGGGCCGGGTAGATCTGGCCCAGGGTCTTTCATCAGACTGCAGCCAAGGTGTTGGCTGGGGCTGCAGTCATCTGAAGGCTAGACTGGGGCTGGAGGATTCACTTCCAAGCTCACAGGGGTGTTGGGAAGAGCCTTTGTTTTCTCGCCACATGGGATCCTCCATAAGGCTGCTTAAAATACGGCTTCCCCCAGAGCGTGTAATCCAAGAGAAAGCAAGAGGAAAGCCGCGCTGCCTTCTCTGGCCTAGCCTCCAGGTCACACACCGCCACTCTGTCCTAATCTATTCATTAGAAGCAAGCCACTAAGTCCGGGCAGTGTTCAACGGGAAGGGAATACAAACAAGGCTGTGAATACCAGGAGGTGAGGGTCACTGGGGGCCATCTTGGAGGCTTCTGGCCACAACATGTGACTTTCAACTGGCACTCAATGGCTTACAAAGCAGCTCCACGTAGCACTGTCCATCTGACTCTCACAACTCCATAAGCACGGGCAGAAGAGGTATGATGTACTGTTGCTCCCATTTTACATATGGGGAAACCAAGGCTCAGAGAAGCTAGGGAATTCATTCAAGCTAAAGCCCAGGTCTTCTGTCTTCAAAGTTGGAGCTACACACCATGACATCCCTGATCTAAGTAATGGATCCAGGAGAAGCACAACTGAAGAAAAAGCTGCCTGATTAAGAGCAGCTGATGCAAGAACTTCCAAAGCCATAATGTGACTTCTTTCCATGTAACTTTCTTTCCGTATTAGGCCCAGGGCAGTAATAGCGAACTGGGTGCTCCATTTTATTTACTACTGTATTCATAGGGAAACCATCCAGTCACAGCAAGCAGCCAACGATGAGAGACAGATCCCCACAACTATTTCCAAGAGTCAAGGGGCCAACCCGGGGCAGCGTGCACGTTGTGGGTGTACATCAGCTGTACCAAAGACTGGCTTCTGTGGAGAAAACCAAGTGAAGATGCCATGGAGGTGGGGGAGCAAATGAATGGAGAGATCCTGGAAATGTTGCTCGCCTTAAATCTGGCTCTCTTAGGGGTTTCCTATGGTCCCTCAGGTATCTACACGGGTGCAGTGGTGCAGAGTTCAGGACAAGGTGATCAGGAGACCCACAGGCGTCAACCCAGTCCCCTTGGGACATGAAATCCATTGGGGGCTCCTGGACAACGGCCCAAGAAGGATTTTCAAATTATCAGCAAAGAAAAGACATGACACGGGACGATAATTTAGGAGTTTCGACTGAGGGGCCAAGATATGATCTGGATACCAAGACAAGGGGTGAGAGAGGGACCACAGACGCATGTTTCTACGGCGGTCTCAGATAACTGGTTACACAAGCCGTGGGCCCCCAGCCCAGGGGCCTCCCACCCAGATCAGGGGTTAAAAGGGGTGAGAGAGCAGAGCCTGCGCTGGGAGGTGTACCCTCTCTCATTACAGGTGTTGGGGAGGAGCTGTCCCCAGAAGCGTGTGGGCCCATGGCGACTCAAGCAACTCAACATCCACCCAGGATAAGTGCACTTGAAAGGAGGCCACACATGTTTGCACCTTCTACAGTCCCCTTGAGACGGTGTTAGAGCCCAAAGTTTCCACATTTAATATTAATAAAGTAGCAAAAAGAGAAGTAAGGTGCAGCTTTCCTTGCCCCCGGGGTCACCCCAGTTGTCCTGCCCAAGGGATGGGTCTGGAGGGAGGGGCCACCACTTCCTCCCAACCCAGAGCCTGTGAGGGCTCCTCACTGGGCCCACTCAGAGCTCCATATGTATGTGTCCCCTGCAAAGAAGCTGCACAGAGGACTGGTTCCCATGGGAGCAAAAGCAGCTGACAGCAGCAGAGTGGGGACCATATGGTCTGGGAATATCACCGCACCCTCTTGACAGCGGGTAAAAAAGGGACACCAGATGCAAAACCCGTTGCAGAAATATTGCTTTAGTCTCTTGTTTGTTTTTTGGGTTTTTTTGGCCATGCGGCTTGCGGGATCTTAGTTCTCCAACCAGGGATTGAACCCGGGCCCTTGGCAGTGAAAGTGCAGAGTCCTAACCACTGGACCACCAGAGAGTTCCCTGCTTTAGGGTCAGTCTGCCTGCCTGTCTGTCTATCTATCTATTTATTTATTTTTGGCTGGGTTGGGTCTTTGTTGCTGCGTGCGGGCTTTCTCTAGTTGCGGCGAGAGGGGGGAATACTCTTCGTTGAGGTGTGCGGGCTTCTCACTGCGGTGGCTTCTCTTGGTGCAGAGCACGGGCTCCAGGTGCGCGGGCTTCAGTAGTTGTGGCACGCGGGCTCAGTAGTTGTGGCTCACGGGCTCTAGAGCGCAGGCTCGGTAGTTGTGGCGCACGGGCTTAGTTGCTCTGCGGCATGTAGGATCTTCCCAGACCAGGGCTCGAACCCGTGTCCCCTGCATTGGCAGGCGGATTCTTAACCACTACGCCACAGGGTCTTTTTTAAAAGGAATCCTGCCCAAAGACAGCCTTCCAGGCCTGGTTCCCTCAGTAGAAAAAGATGGAGGGGTAGTTATAATGTGCAGGGTAAGAGACCAGGGTGAGGAAGCAAGGTGTAGTCAGCCAAAGGAGAGGCCCCTGTCCCGGACACGGGAGTTATATTCAGAGGGGTCCGGCAGCAAAGAGTTAATAGCAACCATCAGCCAGACCCAGAGCACAGGAAGCCAGCTTAGAACAGTGCTAGTCAGGTGACAACTTTCTGCCCCTCTTCTCTCCTGTCCACATCTGGTGAGGAGGGAAAGAGGTGAGGGAGGGAGCAAAGACCGACACCCCGACCAGTGGGGACGGGGAGAGGAGTCCACCCTTTAAATGAGGACGAGCGTGTGGATGAGTACAGGCAGAGCCCGGAGATACTGCAGGTTCGGTTCTAGACCACCATAATAAAGCGAATATGGCAATAAAATGAGTCTGGAATTTTCCGGTTTCCTAGTGCATGTAAAAGTTATGTTCACACTATACTGTGGTCTATTAAGTGTGCAGTAGCATTATACCTAAAAAAACAACATACAGACCTAAATTAAATAATACTTTATTTCTAGGGACTTCCCTGGTGGCGCAGTGGATAAGCCTCTGTGTTCCCAATGCAGGGGGCCTGGGTTCGATCCCTAGTCAGGGAACTAGAGCCCACGTGCATGCCGCAACTAAGAATTCACATGCCACAACTAAGGAGTCTGCGCTCCACAACGAAGGAGCTGGCAAGCCACAACTGAGCTGATGAGCTGCAACTAAGGAGCCCGTGAGCCGCAATGAGGGAGCCCGCCTGCCACAACTAAGAGCCAGTACAACTAAATAAATAATACTTTATTGCTAAAAAGATGCTCACCATCATCTAACAATGCAGGATTGCCACAAACCAATTTGTAAAAAAAAAAAAAAAAAGCACTATCTGCGAAGCGCAACAAAGCAAAGCGCAATTAAACAAGGCGCGCCTGTGTATCCGCCGGAACCCTTTCAATGACTGGATTCAGACTTCGTTTGCTTCTCAAAGTGCCATTAAGACTTTCCCTTTGTTTCTCCAAAGACGACATACAGATGGCCAACAAACACATGAAAAGATGCTCAACATCACTAATCATTAGTGATTTTACATATTACATAATATGCATGCTCTTACATATTATATATCCTCTAACAATTTTATTTCCATTATACCCTATGGTCGCTCCATTAGATCACGAGCTTAATCACCATGCCGCGTGAAACCAGCAACCCGCTCGGCAGGGATCCCCCTTCTCGCACCGGGCCCATATCTCGTGGGGGTAGCTAACAGAAATGCAAATCAAAACTACAGTGAGGCATCACCTCACACCGGTCAGAATGGTCATCATCAAAAAGTCTACAAACAGTAAATGCTGGAGAGGGTGTGGAGAAAAGGGAACCCTTTTCACTGTTGGTAGGAATGTAAATTGATACAGCCACTATGGAGAACAGTATGGAGGTTCCTTTAAAAACTAAAACTAGAACTACCATATGACCCAGCAATTCCACTACTAGGCATATACCCAGAGAAAACCATAATTCAAAAAGACACATGCACCCCAATGTTCATTGCAGCACTATTTACGGTAGCCAGGTCATGGAAGCAACCTAAATGTCCACTGACGGAGGAATGGATAAAGATTTGGTACATATATACAATGCAGTATTACTCAGCCAGAAGAAGGAACAAAACTGTGCCACTTGCAGAGACATGGATGGAGCTAGAGACTGTCATACAGAGTGAAGTAAGTCAGAAAGAGAAAAACAAATATTGTATATTAAAGCATATATGAGGAATCTGAAAAAATTGGTATAGACAATCTTATTTACAAAGCAGAAATAGAGACACAGACACAGAGAACAAATGTAATGATACCAAGGGGGAAAGGGGCAGGGTGGGATGAATTAGGAGATTGGGATTGACATATATACACTATTGATACTATGTATAAAATAGATAACTAATGAGAATCTACTGTATAGCACAGGGAACTCGATTCAGTTCTCTGTGGTGACCTAAATGAGAAGGAAATCCGAAAAAGCGGGATATATGTATATATATATAGCTGATTCACTTTGCTGTACAGTACAAACGAATGCAACATTGTAAAGCAACTATAATCCAATAAAAATTTTAAAAAAAGAAATAGGGATTGATAAAATTAAAAAAAAATTCTCTTTGTTATCTAAGTGTGGCTGCAAGAGTCACGGGAAAGGACCATTGCCCTGAGCAGGCGTGGGAGACGAAAATAAAAACAAAAATTACACCTTTTGAGTCTGACAGGCTCAACATGTTAGTTATGCACATAAACTCGATTCTCTCAAAGGCTCCTGCCAGCTTGAATGACCAGTGCAAATTAGTATTTAGTTCACTAATGCAGACTTCAGTTGCACTTGCTATGAGCCAGGTACTGGTTAAAGCACTTCATCAATATTAACTAGTTTAATCCACATAAAAACCCTCTGAAGTGGGTATTATGAGCATCTCTGTTTTATATACTTATGAAGAAACGGAGACGCAGCGAGCTTAAGTGATATGCCCAAGGCCACACGGCTAGCAAGTGGTTGAGCCAGAATTTGAACCAAAGCTGTTCACAGCCACAGATCAGAACAGAGTTCCTGTCCCGAGTTCCATTCCTGGGTATCTACCGGAGAGGGATGGAAACATATCTCCACACAGAAGCTTGTATGTGAATGTTCACGGCGTTATCATTCACTATAGTCAAAAAGGGGAAACAATCCAAATGACCATTAACTGGTAGATGGATAAACAAAATGTGGTCTATCCATACAATGGAATACTATTCAGCCAGAAAAGGAATGAAGTACCGATATACACTATATATAGCACAGGTGAACCTCGGAAAGATTATGTGAAGTGTGGGAAGCTGGATACAAGGGACCACACATTGTATCATTCTGTTTATAAGAAATCTCCAGAGCAGGAATATCTATACAGACAGTGGGTCGCTGGTTGCCTGGGGCTGGGGGTGGGCATGGGGTTGACTGCAAGGTGGCACCTTTTGGGGGTGACAGAAATGTTCAAAAATTGGATTGTGGCGAGAGCTGCACAACTTGGAAAATTGACCAGATACCATTGAAATGTGCACTTTAAATGGGTACATGTTACGATATGTGAGTTAAACCTCAATAAAGCTGTTGCAAAACCAAAAGCAAAGGGGGCTGACCCTGGCCGTAATGGCCCTTCCTCCTGTTCTAGCTGGTTTACACCTATGGTGAAAAGCCTTCAGAGGAACACAGGAGGGGAGGACTTCGGGCCAGGAAGTTGTCTGAAGCCTTTGTCTGTCCTTCCAGGCTCCAAAAGCCTCCGGGCATTTGCGTGGAAACGCCCCACTGTGTCCACCCGCACCCAGTCGGAGTGTGGCACCAGCAGCTGAGATTTCTTTACAGAACCGCTCTGTTTTGCAAAGAGTAATTATATGCAGGGGAATTTCCTACCCCAAATGACACCCCTTCTTTATTATCCCCCAAACACCCCTGCATTATTTTGCAATGCAAAATTCATGCCTCCTCAAGCCAATTACTTGGGAAAATGTGATACGCAATGATGAATTATACATGCGTTTTCTTTATGATTTTTTTTTCTCCTTGGGGATGGTAATTATGAGATAAATTGTTGGGGGTTTTATGTCTTGAAATAACTCCTTACCATATCAGAGCCCCTCTTGCTACATATTGCTAAGCTAATTGGTGGCTTCCGAAGAGAAGGACGGAAGTCATTTTTAATTAGGCTAGTAAAGAAATATGCCAGTCACACATGCATACTCACCGATACATACATGTTGAGAGATATATATATATCAGCAACAATGAATGAACATTCAATACACTCTTGGGGAGATCCCCGTGGGGTCCTTGGTGTAATAGTTCCCCATTTTGAGGTGCATGTACCTCCTTTGGTGTTACAACTGAGAAGTCATTTCTGATGCATCAAAGTTCTCTTTAGATAGAGAACGAGTCTCTACTGTGGGTGTCCAGTGGCTGACATAACAACTGTCTTGTTGAAGAAAAGTCTTTCAAAGCTGAGACATTATTCACCAAAAGTAAAGGCAAGTCTGTCCACTCTCTAGTTTGGTGTTATAGGGATAGAAAACAATCATCTGTCTTTTATAACTTACATCGGAGCTATAATATGATAAGCGCTGTTTCATAATTCCATCAGGCAAGATCTTTGTGATGCTTTCATTACACCCTAGGGGGAGCACAAACCTTTACTTAATCAAAATCAGTACTTCTCTCCGAGGATCAAAGTTTCTGTTTTGCTTTTAAATGGGAATTACAAAAAGCCATAGGGGGCTTCTGAGCATAATTCTACTCGTTGGTGGTGTACATGGAAAGCTAGCTGGCAATTTTATTCCACTCTCTGAATCCAGTCCCTCTCAACACATAAATGATTCCATCACTGACACATGGAAAAGAAAATTCAATCGCTCAAACCCACTTAGAATACCAAACCCATCTTAGAACACCCTAAAAGAATCAGCTTCTCTTGGAAACATAATCATATTAAAGCACGAGCTACCAGAACTCCCTAAAGTAACAGGCTATTTTTATAAAAGACCAATAAAATGTTCTAATAAGTTGCCTGAGGGATACTGTTATTCAGAATTACCCACGATTCTGAATAATGTGCTACTAACTTAGAAGAGATGCTGCCACTTTGCTGACTGGTTAGAAACCCTCGGAAAACCTCAAGCAGAGCACAACACCTACTCGACCTTGGAAGACAAGGAAGAAAGTAAGGCAATCTCGTTGCCACAAATAGCTAAGTGCATCATTATGACAGAGTTCAAACACTTTGAAGTTGGGGACAATACACCGTCCACTTCAACTACCAGTTGTCCAGCGTGCACACAGGTGCTTGGTGAGTAACTTCCAAAGGACTGCAGTTGCAGCAAGCCTAACCCCAGGACGGCGACCCCACGCCAAGCTCTGTCTGCTTACCGGCAAAAGTTTCTGTACATGGATTCACTCCTGCAAGACGTTTAGAGGTGCCGAAATCGGAGATTTTCACCACTCCGCTATAGGTATTCACCAGAACGTTATCACCCTTCAGAAAAGGAAGAACATCAAATGCTTAAGGAAAGATTTAAACAAATTAATGTAAAATAGACTTGGACCTTAAGAAATGGTCATGTGTCTCTAGGAAGACTAGACTCTGCTCAATCCTCTCCCCTCCGTGAGCCCGTCCACCTGCAGACACTCCAGCAGCTCATGTGATCTGAGATGCAAAGTAAAATCTCATTGGCTCAGACAAGCAAGTACCTTTACGTCTCTGTGCACAATCTGGCTTTCGCGGAGATACTTGAGGCCTTCCAGGGTTTGCTTGGTGTAGAACTTGATGGTGGGCTCCTTCATCAGCCCCCATTTTGATCGCAAAAGAGCCGAAAGGCTTCCTGGAAATGGACACAGTAAAAAAAAAAAAAAACAAAACTCATCAGGGCGATGAAGAGTCAATTATAAGCGTTCAGGGAAATAAAGTGAAGTGACGTTTCTAACCTAATGTAAGCACTCGCGCCCACATCACTGTATCTGGGCTAAATGCAGCATCCTTCCTCCCTCTCTGTTGCCTGTTTCCCAGATGCGCAAGCAGCATAGTCAGAGAAGGGACGGGGCGTGAACCAGCACATCAGCCTGACCAGAGGTGCAGGGTGGAAAGGAACCCCTTGTGACCCCCGAAACTCAGCCAGGCCACCTTCGGGCTCAGCTCCGTTCAGCTGCACAGAATCAGGAAGAGAGCGCAACAGTGCTCTCTGAACTCTGAAGGGCTGGCCTGACACTGCACGTGCGGCACAAGCGCCTCAGCCATTGGGCTTGGGTCAAAGCCACGCTTTCTACCTCACCCTGAAATCAGAGGTGGACGGGAACAGAGTGAGGGGCCCTTAAGGGAGACAGGGACCCGAATCGGAGGAGGTTGGGGCTCTCTGTCCTCACTGTGAGAAGCTCCTTATGCCAGGTCCCAGGGTCAGGACGGTCTAAACACCCACCCCGCCCCGACCCCAATTATACTATTAAACATTGAACTTTGGGGCCAGAGAAAATCTCCCTTCACTGCCTTCTGACCCTGTGTTTCAGAGATTATTGTCCAGGCCCTCAGCAGCAGCTAGTCGCCCTTACACAGGACCCTGCTATGCCTCAGTTTCCCCATCTGTAAAAGGGGAGGTGCACATCTATCTCCAGCTCTGTGGTCATCCTCAAGACCTCACGTCTGGAACACAAATCAGTATTTTCTGCTAGACTATGAGGAGGCTGAGGGAAGAAGACACTGTACGTCATCATAAATGTAACCCTCAAAATCTAGCGCATTGCCTGACTCTTAAGACATATAGTTAGGTTTTTAATGTAATGGCAGGCTCTTAGTAACTATGAGTTGAAAGAATGAATGAATACAGATTTCTAACTCAAGTTTTTATATTTGCATTCAGATTACTATTAATTTTATCATTATTTTCTTAAAATGAGCACTTACTGAGTTCTTGCTCTCTGCCTGGCACCGTTTTGAGAGCTTTACAAACATTATCTCACCCCATCCAATAAGCCATTGAGATAGTGTCATTATGACTCCAATAATTATTACTATTCCAACTATGACAGTATTTATTAATAATCTAATTTTAAAATTCATTTATTCAGTCAGAAAACTGAGGTCACACAGCTTGCAGATGGAGGGACCAGCTCAAACTAGATGGCTGGGGTCTTCCCTAGTGGCACAGTGGTTAAAGACTCTGCGCTCCCAACGCAGGGGGCCCGGGTTTGATCTCTGGTCGGGGAACTAGATCCCACATGCATGCCTCAACTAAGAGTACGCATGCCACAACTAAGGAGCCTGCCTGCCGCAACTAAGACCCAGCACAGCCAAATAAATAAAGAAATAAACATTAAAAACAAACAAACAAACAAACAAAAACCAAACTAGACGGCTGGCTCCAGACCTGAGGAACTCCCACCCTCGCACTCTACTGTCTGCCTTTGGGGATCTTGTGGATAAAGCACTGGTGTTCAATTTCACTGTCAACATGTTATTTCACAATGTCATTTAAAAACACCTCCATTTCCTCTTCTCCAAAGCATATTTCAACTCCTAAACTGTGAAGGCCTCAAGGCCAGAGACTATGCTTTATTCATCTCTATGTCTCTAGTGCTCGGCCCAGCAGCTGGCACTCAGTAGATCCTCAATGAATATTTGATGATTGAATTACCAGACCAGGAATAGACTGTTTATGTGACACTGGAAAATCTGAATCCAACTCCTCTGGGAAACAAATAGTCTCCCACACCTCAAATGTGCCATTTTTTAACGGCAGGATGAATAACGATGCTCATATTATATTTTCATCAGTGATTTTCAGGGTATGAGACCAGAAGACCAGTGACTACTCACCCCCAGGCACCTGCTCCATAAATATCTTAATGTAGCCGCCCTCGGAAACAGAGCCCAGCTACTGAACAATATTGCGGTGCTTGAGGTTCTTGTGCAGGGCGATCTCCTCATGCAGAGGCTGAGAGTAACTGGTGAGAAAAACAAAGCCAGTGTCACCTGCCAAATCCCTGGAGCTTGGGGTCCATATAGCGCACCTCACCAGTACCTGCCCTGCTGCTGGCCATCCCTTCTTTGTGGGAATGTTCTCTCCCCTGGCTCCCATGAGACTATTCAGCTTCCCATGTGTAGAACAGGGGATAATAACACGAAGCACTCAGGGCTGCCGGGGGCCAAAGTGTGTCAAGTTTCTCAGGCACCCAGTGGAGTGCCTGGTGTGTGGCAAGTACCCAGTGAATGGCTGCTGCTGTTACTATGGTTATCGATAGGGCTTGAACTCTCCAACCATCCTTTGTCTCTCTCAACAGCCTCTCTTCCTCTGCTCCCCCATGAAGGGAGCTGTTCCAGAAGGTTCTGTCCTCAGCTGCCTTCTAGTCTCATTCCGCAGACTCATTCCAGACTACAGCAACAGCCACCTAATGGACCTCCCAGCCTCAGCCTCTGGCCTCTTCAGTCTATTCTCCTCTGGCCACCCTATTTCCCCTTCCTAAAACACACACCCCATCACATCACTTCCCATCCTAAAGTCCACATAAAGACCACATTGTTTAACATGGTACACAAGGACTTTCAAACTCAGGTCAGACTACATCTTTAAAAATGTTTGCCTCATCTCAAGAGTCCCCCCCCCCACTGCCCTACATCCTACAGTCGAGTCACAACAGACAATTTTTTCTTCTCTCAGTACACTCTGTGCTTAACAGCTCTGCTTCCCCTCAGCATAGAATGCTCTGGCCTCCTTTTCTGCCAGACGAACTCCTACTCATCCCTCAAAGGCCGGCTCAAAGATGATTTATTTTCTCAAACTTGCCACAACTCAACCAAGAAGAGCAATTCATTCCACTCCTATGCTCTACAAACACTCTGTGAACCTCTGTATTATGGCACTTGTCACTTTGCTCTACCAAACTGGGCACACCCTAACATTAGGACAGTATCCTACTCCCCTTTCAGTCTCCAGTGCCAGCCCAGAATCTGGCACAGAGAAGGTACCCAATATCCTAACTTCAGCCTGTAAATTTAGGGAATGGGACAAAACAGTCTCTAAGGTCCCTTCCAGCTCTAAAATCCCAGGAACGACCATGAGCAGTGAAGAGCTGGAACGACTAACACAACCGATTGAAGGAGGCGGTTCAAGCCAGCAATTTTCCCCCAACAAACAACTGCAACGCCTTATCCATCATGAGAATAAGAGACAGAATACTGGAAGAGGAATTCAAGAGACTGGATCCCAGCCTTGTTTCTTCATGTCCTCGGAGAAGTCATTTAACCTTCTTAGCCTTGGAAGAAGTTGGATGAGTTCATTTCAGACCCTGCTTTATAATTCAAATATCATAACACACAATCCCATTAAAAATGAATAGATGAACAAGTGAACGAATGAATGACAAAGGGTCTTACAGCTGCTAGAAATCACTTGTAATCCATCCTTAATAATTCACTGACCACCTGGATGGAGGGCCATTTGCACACAGCCATCAGTGTCCAGCACTGAAGGCAATGCTGCAGATGTGGTCTGAGCACGCCGGTGGAGCACAGAGCTATTATTTCTTATACTGTGGCCATTACTGTATATGTAGCTTCTCTACAAAAACACTTGACAGAAAAAAAAAAAAAAAAACACTTGACAGTCAACACGTTCTTGTTTAGAATTAGGAGGGGCATGAATTCCAAAAGGAATAAACCTTTCGTTAGACTCTTAAAAAGTGTAGGAGAAATAAATTGGTAGTACTTGTGGTTTAAAAAACAATAGTCCAAAATCTATGGGTGAGGTTGAAGGGTAGGGTATTAATAAAATAGTCTGTATAGCAAAAAACTAAAATTTTTCCTTATCACATTTAATTTTCTGTAATGATACATGTGAATAAGTAATAGCCATTTCAAATTGTTACAATGTGAATTAAAACACTGAGTCATATTTTTAAATATTTGCAAACAAACACCTATGTAAAAATGTAAAACTTTATTTCCTCCTGACGGGTGGAAATAAAACTACAGTCTTCTTTTAAAACGTGACTCTGCAATCCACATGCCTCTAAGTGAAGTTGTTCCATTTTCTCCATCTATTTATAATATGCAGAGCACAAAAGCAGATCACCCTTATTAGAAGAGAATTACAAAGTTTTTTGATGACATAATGCTTTCATTATGTACCATCAGTGGTGGGCACGGGAGTTGGGGTATGGAGGTGGCAACTGTAGAAGGTGGAAGGCCCGCCCTGACTTGCCTGCTGTCTCTCTCTGGAATTTCTTTGATGGCTATTCGCACTTGATCGCTCAGATCTCTGCCGGCATACACGATCCCATATGTGCCCTTCCCCAGCACCACTCTCTCACCATTCGCATCGTGGTCATACTCGTACTAAGGAAAAGCAACAAGATAAAAAAGCACACAGCTTGTGGTGGAGAAACCCCATAAAAGCCCAAACATTGTCCTGCAATTTTTAAAAAATTTATGAATAACATTATTTGAGTACCAGGCAGGTCACATTTCTTGGGTTATATACTTTTCATTAAATAATTGCTTTTTAAGGGGTAGAGTTGTCAGTTACTCATATATTCATAACATGATTTTATGAAATAGAATGCAAGAAATTTACAAATGCGGCTCATATGTAACTTAGTGGGCTCACCTTTTGGAGAACTCCCCTCACTTTGATGCTGCAATTTAAAACTGCTTCTAAGCATGTCAAGTAACCCAAATAGGTGCCCTCTTACATGATCCCTTATCAACTCGCCAGGAAAGCAACCACCTTCTACAGCCCAGAAGAGAACTGAAGGTAAATAAAACTAAAATTGTCTTAATAGAAAGTACACATGCTGCCCCACTCCTGCTTTTAGAGGTACAGACCTAGCATTAAACACATACTGCAAAGTTCCCCCAATCTTACCATCAAAAATTGTACAGCTGCATTCCAGTTGGTTCTTCTCAACGATTAAAAGAAATGTAACTCTAGACTGAGCAATATTTATTTAAAGCAGAGGCAGCAAGGGATTCTTTCTGTTATCTTCTATGCCCCCATACCCGCTTACAGAAGTGCACAGAACGCGTGTGCATGTGGACGTGTCCCTTCCCATCCACTTCTAGGGATGCTCACGACAATTAAGGTTACTAGTGGGTCTCATCACTGTCTGATTTAACCAGACATCTGCCTGCTTCATAACAGGCTTTTATCTCCCACCTTCAAAGTGCATCACTCAGTTCGTTTCTACAACGAACTTTGATTCTAAGCTAAGAATTCGAGTACCTGACTCAATTATTAAAATGAACCCCTTTGATATTTTCTGTAAGAAATCTCAAAGAATTAATTTCAGCCCACTTGAAAGTATAGCAAAGTCTCACTAAATTACAAGGACCTGAATTAGTGGCAAGTCATAATAACTGTGCAAGATTTAAACACGTGTGTAGTGGTGTAGTCATCTGTGGACTACCACTGTGCTGTCCAAAAGAGCTTATGATGACCCTTTCTTAATATTAAGAAATTAATTTCTTCATATTATCATATTTAATATATTAAATGCAAGTAGATATAACTAAAGTCATTTTAGGCATAAATGAAAAAGTCTGCTTCTATTTGCCCAACTCTTTCTCTTGTAGTTTCACAAACATTATTAATTAGCATAGAAAAAGCTTTTCCATCAGTTGTACACAAAAGGGAATTCTAGTCTAGTCCATGTCAAATTTTTCTTACACATTCTGGTTGATAGGATGCCAAAGTAATGAGATTTTTCTATAGAGATGCATTAAATTTAATCTCTGACAGTCATGAATAGTGATGGCTAGCTCGTTCATTAATGAGTATTTTAAAATATACACATAAAGAACTTTCACACAAAAAATGGGACATTTTCTTAAAGCATCAAAGACACAATAAATAACTTTTTCCATGTTCTAGGTCTTCTGTGACTCACCTCTAAGGTATCCCCATCGGTCTCTCCCTCCAGCTCCACTGTACTGCCCACTCCATTGGTTGTCATCTCTTTGACCAAAGAGCAAAACCTAGAACACCAAATGTCACAAAGATGCCGCTAATTATGATCACTCCTATTCCTTTCCTCTAACTTGGCCTTACTACATTAAACTGTGATTAAATAAACCAAGCTTTTACAAGTTATGGAACAATCACTCCACTCCCTGATTTGACATGGTAGTGTACTGGTTATCTAATCTAGTTCAAATACCCATATGATACTTGAATCCCCTCTATACAATATCACCACCAACTGGCTGGCTAATTGATGCGTGAACACCCCCAGGGACAGAGAACACATTACCTCACAAGGCAGCTCATTCTTTGCCGAACTCAATGAGAAATGCTTCACTTATATTGAACTAAGACTTCTTTTATGTGGGTCTCATCCATAGACTGCTTAGAATTAGTCCCTTTCTACATAACTGCCCATTAGAAATGTACATAATTTTATTATATCCCTATAAGTCTTTCCTTCTTGTTCCCTCAACGCTTCCCCCAGGACTTGTTTGTGAGTCACTTCACTAACTTGTAATTCTTCAAAGGTGTCCCTGTATTATTCTTCAAGTCTGGTCCCGGGACCAGTGTTCCAGGGGTGATTTAATTAGTGCTAAGGATAGTGGGACCATCACCTCCCAAGTTGCCAGCACGCTAGCTCTTAGTGAAAAATAAGGTCTTGTATAAGGGGAGAGGTGAGAAGGAAATGTGTAAGACGGCCTCATCGTTCTGCTGACATAGACTAAGCTTAATATCAACTATAACCCATAAATATTTCTCACAAATGCTGCTGGGACACATCAGCCACTCCCTAGACTTGTGTAGTTATTTATTTGCATACAAATGACTTGACTCAGATGATTTGTATTCAGTATTCTCTCTTAAGGTGGCAGGGAAGAATACTGCATACTTTAAGATAATTTCCAAAAAACACTAGGATGTTCTTTTCTCTAACCCATCCCACCTCTGCTTCTTCTAATTTTTGAAAGCTGGGACATGCAACAGTCAAGCTTCTTAGGAGACATGTGGTATGGATGCAACAGAATAACTAAAATTTAAAAGACAGTATCAATTGTTGTTCAGAATGTGGAGCAACTGGAACTCTCATATGTTGCTGTTGGAAGTGCAAATTGATACAACTACTTTAGTATCAACCAAAGCTGAATATAAACCTATCCCACAACGTACTAACTCCATTCCTAGGTACATACAGTGCAGAAATCAATGCATACGTTCACCAAAAGGCATGCACAAGAGGGTTCATAGCAGTTTTATTCATAATGGCCCCAAACTGGAAACGATCCAAATGTTTGATAGAACAGATAAACTGTCATATACATTCACACAATGGAACACTACACAGCGAAAAAAAGCATGAACTAATACAACACGGCTGAATCTCATAGATATTATTTTAAGAGAAACAAGTGAGAAATAAAAGAGTACATACTTGATGAGTCTATTTATTTGAAGTTTAAGAACAGGCAAAACTAACCACTGGTGATAGAAATCAAAATAGTTACATTAGGAGCGGGTTTAACGACTGGGAAGGGGCACAAGGCACCTTCTGGGGTGCTGATATACTTAACACACTCATCTGTATATTACACCTCAATTAAAAACTTATTTAATGTATGGCAAGAAAAGGCACAGAGGACGGAATGAGAGTCAGAAGGTAAACTCTGTAGTAAAGGGATGTTCTGCTTCATATCTGGCAGCATTTCCCAACTCTAAAATTGAAGATTGTGGCCCAAGGGTGCCCTGGTCTGATATTTAGTCTGATTTCTAAATACGTTGTGATAATGATTGTCTGAGACGCACTGAATTAGACTGTTCTCAAATTACATGATACAAACTCTCTCAACAAACTACGAATAAAGGAATCTTCTTCGACCTGATAAAGGTTATCTATGAAAAACCTACCAGTAACATCATGCTTAATGGTGTAAGACTAGACGCTTTCCTCCTAAGATCAGGAACAAGACAAGAATGTCTGCTCTCGCCACTTCTACTCAACATTATACTGCAGTCTAGTCAGGACAATTAGGCAAGAAAAAGAAAGAAAGACATCCAGTTTGGAAAGGAAGAACTATACCTATCTCTATCTGCAGATGACATGATCTTGTATACAGAACATCCTAAGGAATTCAATAAAAACTGTTAGAACTAATAAATGAGTGCCAGTTTGCAGGATCAATATACAAAACTCGAGTGTATTTCTACACACCAGCAATGAACAATCTGAAAATGAAATTAAGAAAACAACTCCACTTAGAATAGCAACCAAAAGAATAAAACACATACACATTTAACAAAAAAGTATAAGACTTGTACATTGAAACTCCAAAAATTGTTGAAAGACATTAAAGAAGACCTAAACAAATAGAAAGATATGTTCATGGGACGGAAGACTTAACATGGTTAGGATGGCAAAGCCTCTCAAATTGATCTGCAAATACAAAGCAATCCCTGCCAAAACCCTAGCGGCCTTTTTTGAAGAAACTGACTAGCTGATCCTAAGATTCACACGGACATGGAAGCACCTGCAATAGTCAAAACGATTATGAAAAACAAGAACCCAGTTGGAAGACTCACATTTCCTGATTTTACAGCTTAGTACAATACTACAGTTATCAAGAAAATGTGGTAATAGCATAAAGGATGGACATATAGATGAATGGAATAGAAGTGAAAGTCCAGAAATAAATGCTTACATTTATGGTCAACTGATTTTCTAAAAAAGTGCCAAGACCATTCAATGGGAGAAGAAATAGTCTTCTCAACAAATGGTGCTGAGACAACCACATATCCACATGCAGAAGAATGAAGTTGGACCCCCTACCTCAGACCATTAAAAAAAAAAACAAAACTCAAAATGGCTCAGAGACCTAAATATAAGAGCTAAAACTATAAAACTTTGAAGAAAATAACACCAGAGAAAATCTTGGGTTAGGCAAAGCCTTCTTAGATATGACATCAAAAGCACAAGTGAGGGCTTCCCTGGTGGCGCAGTGGTTGAGAGTCCGCCTGCCGCTGCAGGGGACACGGGTTCGTGCCCCGGTCCGGGAAGATCCCACATGCCGTGGAGCGCCTAGGCCCGTGAGCCATGGTTGCTGAGCCTGCGCGTCTGGAGCCTGTGCTCCTCAATGGGAGAGGCCAAAACAGTGAGAGGCCCGCGTACCGCAAAAAAAAAAAAAAAAAGCACAAGTGACAAAAGGAAAAACAGATAAACTGGACTGCCACAAAATTTAAACTTCTGTACTGTAAATGATACCATCAACACAGTATAAAGATAACCCATAGAATGGGAGGAAGCACTTGCAAATCACACATCTGACAAGGGCCTTGTATCCAAAATATATAAAGAACTCTTAAAACTTATTAACAAAAATAACCCAATTAAAACCCAATAACCCAATTAAAAATGGGCAAAGTTCGGAGAAACTTGGCAAACATCACTTTTGCCAGGTAAGCCAAGTTAATATCACCATTAATGAGACAAAGATACTGTATGTCTGCCAATGTGATGTACTGAGGACAGGGCATCACTTCTATGGTATTCCTACCCTAAATGCATAACACTAATATAATCATGAGGGAACAGCAAACCAACCCAAATTGAAGGATTATACAAGATAAACTGCCTGTACTCTTTTTTTTTTTTTTTTTTTTTTTGTGGTATGCGGGCCTCTCACTGTTGTGGCCTCTCCCGTTGCGGAGCACAGGCTCCAGACGCGCAGGCCCAGCGGCCATGGCTCACGGGCCCAGCCGCTCCGCGGCACGTGGGATCTTCCCGGACCGGGACACGAACCCGTGTCCCCTGCATTGGCAGGCGGACTCTCAAACACTGCGCCACCAGGGAAACCCCTGTCTGTACTCTTTGAAAGCATTAAGTCAAGAAAGACAAAGACTGATGAAGAAATGTTCCAGATAAAAGGGGGCTATACAGACGTGATGGCTAAATGTTAGTATGTAATCCTGGTTTAGATCGTGAACCAGAGAAAAAATATCTTTTGTTTCACTGTAAAGGACATTAGTGGGACAATAAGTAAAATTTGGCTAAGGTTTGTAAATTATAGAACCATATCAATCTTAGTTTCCTGATTAGATAACGGTACTGTGATTACATAAGTGAATGTTCTTGTATTTAGGGAAACACGTACTGAAATACCGAGAGGTAATGTAGCATTATGTCTACAACTTACTCTTCAACAGTTCAGAACAAAATAGTCATCTGCATATAGAGAGAATGTAAAACAAATGTGGTAAATGGTTAACAGTAGGGAGTTCTGAGTGAACTTTCTTGTAGGTGTGAATATTTTCCAAAATAAAAAGTTAAAAAAATGTTTTAATTGGGCAAAGGATTTGAGTAGATAGTTCTCCAAAGAAGATATATAAATGGCCAATAAGATCATGAAAAGATCCTCAGTATCTTTAGTCATTAGGGAAATGCAAAACACAACCACAATGAGATTCCACCTGACACCCACTAGGATGACTACAATCAAAAGGACGGACAGGGCTTCCCTGGTGGCGCAGTGGTTGACAGTCCGCCTGCCGATGCAGGGGACACGGGTTCGTGCCCCGGTCTGGGAAGCTCCCACATGCCGCGGAGTGGCTGGGCCCGTGAGCCATGGCCACTGAGCCTGCGCGTCTGGAGCCTGTGCTCCGCAACGGGAGAGGCCCGCGTACTGCAAAAAAAAAAAAGGACGGACGGTAACAAGTATTGCGAGGACGTGGAGAAACTGGAACCCTCATACATGGCTGATGGGAATGTAAATTGGGAAAACACTCTGGCCGTTCCTCAAAGTTAAATAAAGAATTATCATAAGACCCAGCTATTAGGCTCCAAGAGAAATTAAAACATAAGTTCACACAAAAACTTGCATGTGAATGTTTATGGCAGCATTATTCACAATAGCCAGAAAGTGAAAACAAACCAAGTGCCTTTCAAATGATGGACAAATCAAATATATCCATACAATGGAATACTATTCAGCCACAAAAAGGAATGAAATTCTGATACATGTTACAACATGGATGACACTTGAAAACATTATGATAAATGGAGGAAACGAGTCACAAAAGACCATATATTGTATGATTCTATATATATGAAATGTCAAGAATAGGCAAATTCGTAAAGACAGAAAGTAGATTCAGTGGTTGCAGAGGACTGGGATTGGGGGGGTGGGGTTAGGTTGAGAGAAAATGGGGAGTGACTGTTAACGGATACTGTGTTTCTTTTGGGAGTGATGAAAATAATCTAAAATTACATTGTGGTGATGGCTGCAAAACTGTGAATATACTAAAAACAAAAAGATTGAATTCTATACTTTAAAATGAGCAAATTGCATGGTATGTGAGTTATATCTCAATAAACCTGGAAAAGTTTTCCATAAGTTAAAACTTCAGGAAACGCAGTATAGCAATTAAATATTTTTCACAACAAAGACCCTTTAAAAGTGATTCACCATAATTAGACTGAAAGTACCTGAATCAGATTAAAACTCACCTACTGCACTGGTCTTCAGTGGAAAAGTAGATTTGAAAGTCATCAGAATTATCATGGACGTAAAGAAAACAACACCGTTCATCAAACTTGGATATGCTGCAAAATTTCAAAACATAAGAATGCCTATTATATATAAATTTGGATATCAATTTAATTTTTTTGAGAAAAATCTAGGAACAGCTTTTCTTCCATCTTACAAATTTGAAAGTTTCATTAATGTTTTAACAAATACCCCCCGCCCACCAAAGTGACTTCTATTTCTCTATGAAATTTAAATAGGAGGGGCATTTATCTTGCTGATGTTTGAGTTTGTATTCATCAACAGACTTTAATATGTATCAAGAACTTACTATATATTCAATGTTAAGCAAAGTGTTTTATGGTTTCTGTCTTCAAGAGTTTATAAGGTCATTAAAAAGGTATTTGTGAAATAATTTATTGTGATATCAAAGGAATTTCTAGACTTGAAAAATATTAGGATACAGTATTTGTGGCCACACAAGGGAAGTGGAAATAAACATGGCATTTTAGCTCAAGAAAGGCCTTTAAATGTTATCTGATCCATCCCCACCAAAGGCCTGGATCTGACTCTACAGCTCCTTGAACAGGCAATATTCAGTTTGCCTGGAATATCCAGTGACAGAAAATCATCAGATTCCATCTCCTGATGGATTTCACTGCTGCAAAGTTCTTTACCTGCACTGTGCCAAAGCCTATGCAATGGCCCTCATTTTGCCAGGTACCACTATGCAAAAGGCTAGATTCTATGATTAGCCCTTCAAACAAAGGAAGCCACTTTATCTTGCCCTTTCTAAGTCGTCTCTTCCTGAGATTACAGCTTCTTTGACCATTCCTTACATGTTATGGATTACATGACAAATTACGAGTTGAAACAGGAGAAGTACAGGGCGATTTAAAATGAATTAAAACTAGCTTATACATGAGTAACTTTTCAAAACCAATCTTTAAAGGAACTACCACAGTTACTTGGATAGCCTTGGGAATGTTCAACACATGCTCTTCATGTCACATTGGTTCCAGGGTCTGATTCACCCCAGGCCCTTTGCACATCCCTGTTGATGACTAAAATGGCAGCAAGAGGTATCTCTATGAGAAGGTACAAACAGAAGGTTCTTGACTACATGTTACCATAGAACTTAGTTTCTGGGTAGTACATGTTTGAAAATGTTTAACACCTTTTGAATTATATTTTCTGAGCAGTATTATTCAAATATGCTACTCCGTTCTTAAATGATTTCTCTCCCTTTAAAAGTGATGTAAACATTACTCCAATTTAAACACTGATGTGTCTAGGAAAGGATCACGCTGCATCTGGGGGTAACAGGGATTCATTCATTGGCCTGTGGTCTGAGAATCAGAGAAAAGACATGGAGTTCTAGTCCAAGCCCTTAATATGATGGAAACTATGAAGATACTGAGACCTGGAGAGGCTGAATGATTTGCTCAAGGTCAAACAGCAAAAGAGGGATTAGAACTCATATCTACTCCAGAGTTCCTCCCACCCTTGGGTGTGCTGGCAGGGTCGGACTCAGAGAGCAGCCACACAATTCAGGCCCAAATGGTCAGCGCTCCTGAACCAAATAGCAAGTGGCAGACCTCTCCTGGGAATACACCACCTTACTCACCTGCCAATGCCCTCGGCTCCATTACTCTGCCCAGGAGATCCCAGCCAAGTATCATTACCAAGTAACTCCCAGCTTCAGTTCTGGGGGTCCCTGAGCACCTGAACATCATTGGCTCAAAGAAGAAACACTTTCTCTTTCTACACACATAACTTCTTGTTTTAAAAAAGTTTGACGGGGCTCCCCTGGAGGCGCAGTGGTTGAGAGTCCGCCTGCCGATGCAGGGGACACGGGTTCGTGCCCCGGTCTGGGAAGCTCCCACATGCCGCGGAGCGGCTGGGCCCGTGAGCCATGGCCGCTGGGCTTGTGCGTCCGGAGCCTGTGCTCCGAAACGGGAGAGGCCACAACAGTGAGAGGCCCGCGTACAGCAAAAAAAA
>NW_020838043.1:3338742-3514801 GCF_003676395.1 Aethalodelphis obliquidens | reverse complement strand
AAAAAAAAAAAAAAAAAAAAAAAAAAAAAAAAAAAAAAAGTTTGAGACAAGAGAGTTTCGTCTGTTGGATACAAAAACAGCTACTCTGCTATAACAAGCCGAGAAGCCTTACCAGCAGCACATGATGAACAAGCTCGGGCAGGGCAACAAGAGAGAAAATAGTCTGTTTTGGATTCTGTTAAAAATGAGAACACCACGTATTATAAATAAGTACAAACAAAGTGATAAAAACAACATCATTATTTGTATTAAAACAATAATTACATCTTCTCTTATGTTCTTACCTTATTCCTCTAATGGAAGAGGCTGTAAAATTCCATTCATGAATTTGTTTCTGCAGGTATCAAGGACAAAAGTCAGTGGTTTGATGTTTTCCATGCAAAGAATCATTTTTGCTTTCATTCTATGGTCAATTGCTTCTGCTATTTTTTACTTTCAATAGAATTTAGCAGTTAAAGCAAGATATTTCGCATAACTTGGAACACCAGAAACATTTTCTAACCTATTGTAAAAATTCATTTGTATCTCTTATCCAGTTTAGAACAAATGATCTAAATATGAAATAGAAACAACAGGCATACAGTACATACACAGTGAGCAGCCTTTCATCTTCTGTCAACGTATCAGGAAAACTCTAAGATGAGTTTGGGAACAGCCCACCCAACTTGAATGACCCACAAAAATGTTTGGAGAGGCAAGAATGTGGCAGACACCAGTCAGTGTTCACCAATCTTCATTTCTTTTTCTCCCTGGGCACATAACTAGACTACATTTCCCAGCCTCCTGTGCAGTTAGGTGGGGTCATTCGATGGAGTTCTGACCAATGGGATGTGAACAAGAGTGATGTGCTCCACCTGTGGGCTTGGCTCATTAGAAACCTCCACAGCAATCCTCTCCTCTACATTCTCTTTCCCCATCCACTACCAGATGGAATGCGGACCCTGCCAACCTGGACATGACATGAGACATAGATGAACTTTTATCATCATAGATAAACTGATATTTGGGGGTTGTTTGTTTTAGCGTCTAGTCTACCATGACTAATACAAAGACTAACTGGGATTTCAATCTGTACAAGATGCACTTAAAAAATACATATATAACTCTGTCCTCTCCCTCCACCACCATCCCTTGCCCTTAAACTATGAACAAAGCTAAGCCTCACAAGGAGTGTCTGAATTCCCAGTTTTAGAAGAGCCATAGGCTACAATACCAATACATTACAACAACAGAGAATAATTTTAAATAAGCAAATACATTAGGTTAGCCTGAGGAATGCCATAAATGACCAGCTAAGCCTCCCAGAGAAGTGTGAGAGCCAGATAACTGAGCGTATGGCTCAGAACAGCCACAAGCGATCGGGTGACAAGTTTCCTGCCATCCTGGAGCAATGACAACAGGCACAGTTGGGAGGATCGTTCCCAATGGGAGAGGATCCATCCAGACATGTTGATGAAACA
This sequence comes from Aethalodelphis obliquidens, assembly GCF_003676395.1. Classification (NCBI taxonomy): domain Eukaryota; kingdom Metazoa; phylum Chordata; class Mammalia; order Artiodactyla; family Delphinidae; genus Aethalodelphis; species Aethalodelphis obliquidens. The sequence continues at coordinate 3,513,341 of NW_020838043.1, read as the reverse complement.
CCTATTATGCACTAGGCAACATACCAGCAGGGACATGGCAGAGAATGACAAAACCCCTGCCCTCATGGGGCTTACAATCGAGTGAGGGAAGATAGGTAATAAATCAAATAGTAAGTGAAGAGCATGGTGGAGGGTGAAAAGTGCTATGAACACAAATAACACAGCAAAGAGCATTAGGTGGGGCAGGAAGTCATGAGTTTTCAAGCAGAAAGCTAAAGGGGGTGAGGGAGTGAGCCATGCAGGTAACTGGGGGACCAGTTCCAGGCAGAGGAAACAGCAAGTGCAAAAGGCCCTGAGGCAGCAGTGTGCTTTGCATGTTTGGGGACCAGCAAGGAGGGGAGTGAGATGGGAGTGGAGTGAGTGAAGGGGGAGTGGGAGAGAAGGTTAGGGAGATCATGCAGGCCTTTGGAGGCCATCATCAGGACTTTAAGCCTCCCCTCTGTGTGAGAATCACTGAGAGCTGTGAAAGATGCAAGTGGATGAAAACATGAAAGCTATCACATCAGACCCATCTTTATAGAAAGACTGAGTATATTTCAGAGGAGGGATGTGTTCCAAGTCACTGAAAGAGGGTAGTGGTGGAGAACAGGAGTCTGCTTTGGATTCAGGTACAGAAATATCAATGAGGGCAGATTCGAGAGAGCCTGAAAGAGGCTGTATGTATATAGAAAGCTCAACCACACAACTTTTCAAGTAGGTTTACTCTAGGGTACCTTTAGGGAACTTCTCGATTTGGGAGGAAGCTTTACTGGTTAAGAAGTAAACCACACGGAGGGACTTCCCTGGCAGTCCAGTGGTTAAGACTCTGCACTTCCACTGCAGGGGGCACGGGTTTGATCCTTGGTCAGGGAACTAAGATCCTACATGCTGTGTGGTGAGGCCAAAAAAATTAAATCTAAAAAAATTTTTTAAAAAAGAAGTAAACCACACGGAGCTCCCCTCCGCTTTCCCTTTACATCATAATCAATAGGGATTGGGTGGGGGGTTCCTGCTTCATAGGTCCTACAGACATACAAATATAGAAGTCGTGCATGGGCTTGCAGAGAAGCTGGGGAGACACTTTGGAAAACGGATAAATAAGCGATAGGATGTACTTTGCACATGATGCAGACAACTGGGTAGCGAACAGACATTCAATGGAAGGACAGAAGGCGGGAAAGGGTGGTTAGAGATACCTCTGCAAAAGTTAGGACTTGGGTAATTGGAAGAACGAATTCCAGGGAGGGAGAAGGATGAGAACAGAAGTGCAGACGTGAACTCCTGCAGGGCCAGCTCAGGGGACTGTGAGATGACAGATGAAGGTCTGGCTGGGGCTGAGGGTCGGGGAGCAAGAGGAGAAGGAGGGAGGAGAAGGAGGACAGGGTTATATAGGGGCTCGATACTTAATAAAAGACTTTGAGTTTTATCTGCAAAGTCACAGGATCCAATAATGATTGGGGAATATCAAGAGGGCCACTACAAGTGTTTTTTAAATCATTACTAAACTTTTAAGCTGAAATTCGGCATGCATTCAGAAAAGGCTACAGTAATCATCTCAATCAATTTCCACAAAATGAAAAGCCACTGTAACCAGCATCTAAACCAAGAGACAGAACGTTAGCAGCAGCCCAGAAGATTCGCTCAGATCCCCTGTTCCCAGCCACTCCTGTCGACCCAAAGGCAACTGCTATTCTGACGTGTCCCACTGTGGAGAGTGTTGCCTGTTCTGGAATATTATACAAATGGAACCGCGAAGTCTGTGCTCTCCTGTGTCTGCAAGGGGAGTTTTTCATGAGCTATCTGGTGGTGTCCGGGCGGGTCAATCAGGAAAGCTGTGACTGTTCTCCTCCTGTCCCGAGCCTCCTGTAAGGCAGCATTCTAATCTTTCCTGAGAGGGGATATTTCACCAAATCACGATGAGGAAACAGATTCAAGATTTTAGCTTTCCACAGTGCCAGAAGCCCCCAGTAACAGTGCATTGGAAGCAGAGCCGGGGTGGGCTCTGGAGAAATGGGCCGGGAAGTCAGAGGGAGGGGACTCCTTCAGGATCCCCTAGGTGCTGACTCAGCCTCTGCCCTCCTACCCCCAGGATGCAGACTTTCAGGGAGGGGGGATTTTTGTGTTAAAAACATAGACTTTTTTTTTTGGTTGTTGTTAAAAGCATAGACTTTTTGTGTGAGATGTTCCAGTCGCTAATATAAGCATAAAAGGCACCTCCCAAAGAGCTTTCCAAAACCAGCAGCCCTACCCGTATGGATAGCAATGGTGGCCACAGTGCACCTGTTGGTGACTCTGGGGCCCACGAGAAGCTGAGGGAGAAACACTGCATTTGCGCCTGCTCTGTGCAGCCTCTCCGCATCGCTGTGCTGGGCGAGCTCGCACCAGCTTGGGAGGCCAGTTGTGCACGTCTCTTCCTAACCCTGTGCTCGGTGACCTGATGTTGCTTGCGTGAAACTGGCCATGACGGGAGTATTTACACCACAGAAATCAGTAAACACTACATATCGGCCCTCTGCTCCCATATCCCCTGGAGAGCTGGTGGTTAAACACTGACCAGCGTACGTTTCTGAATCCCCGGCTGATGAAGCAGACCTTAATCTAATGTTACAGCGGCGCTGTCTGCAGGTGAACGTGTGCCTGTGTGATTGCTTCCCACCACCACAGCACACCGGGAAGAACTGCAAGTCTGTGCAGAGAAGTTATCATTTCACTCCAGGCTAATCTGCTTGCTTCCACAACCTGCAGAATTTTTAAAATGTAAATGAAGGCAAAAGCAAAGCCTTCCTCTCAAAGAAAAAAAGGCAATTTATATTTCTCTCAGACACTTGCTCTGACAACTACCAAGCACTGTGCAAAACATTTCCTCAGTCAAGGAAAACTAGCATTTGCTGCTTATAGAGTTCTTTCTATTTCTTATTACAGACTACATACACAAAGTAACACATTTACAACTAGTGAGATACTATATGTACCAATGGAAATTCCCATTAAAGACCTGCAACCATTATAGATTTGTAGAATTCCATGAGAACAAAACCATTTTGCTCTAAAAGTATGAAGAGTCACTTTAATAGGATTAGTTTTTTCCACAACTACTTGTCAAAATATGAGGTGTTCACACCAGTCAGAACGGCCATCATCAAAAAATCTACAAACAATAAATGCTGGAGAGGGTGTGGAGAAAAGGGAACCCTCTTGCACTGTTGGTGGGAATGTAAATTGATACAGCCACTATGGAGAACAGTATGGAGGTTCCTTATAAAACTAAAAACAGAACTACCATACGACCCAGCAATCCCACTCCTGGGCATATACCCTGAGAAAACCATAATTCAAAAAAACACATGCACCCCAATGTTCACTGCAGCACTATTTACAATAGCCAGGACATGGAAGCAACCTAAATGTCCATCAACAGAGGAATAGATAAAGAAGATTTGGTACATATATACAATGGAATATTACTCAGTCGTAAAATGAACAAAATAATGCCATTTGCAGCAACACGGATGGACGTAGAGATTGTCATACTGAGTGAAGTAAGTCAGACACAGAAAGACAAATATATGATATCGCTTACATGTGGAATCTAAAAAAAAAAAGGCTACAAATGAACTTATCTACAAAACAGAAATAGAGTTACAGATGTAAAAAATAAACTTATGGTTACCGGGGGGTAACGGGGGGAGGGATAAATTGGGAGATTGGGATTGACACATACCCACTACTATATATAAAATGGATAACTAATAAGGACCTACTATATAGCACAGGGAACTCTACTCAATACTTTATAATGGCCTATATGGGAAAAGAATCTAAAAAAGAGTGGATATATGTATAACAGATTCACTTTGCTGTACACTTGAAACTAACACAACATTGTAAATCAACTATACCCCAATAAAAATTAAAAAACGATGGGGCTTCCCTGGTGGCGCAGTGGTTGAGAGTCTGCCTGCCAATGCAGGGAACACGGGTTCGAGCCCTGGTCTGGGAAGATCCCACATGCCGCGGAGCAACTGGGCCCTTGAGCCACAACTACTGAGCCTGCGCATCTGGAGCCTGTGCTCCGCAACAAGAGAGGCCGAGATAGTGAGAGGCCCGCGCACCGCGATGAGGAGTGGCCCCCACTCACCGCAACTAGAGAAAGCCCTCGCGCAGAAACGAAGAACCAACACAGCCAAAAAAAATAAATAAATTTATAAAAAAAAAAGAAATATGAAAAAATTGAGGTGACATAGATCAATTTAAAAAAATTTAAAAATGAGGTGTTTTGTTACATCTATCAATGGAATAGTGAGGTTACAGAATAGAATTTTGAAAATTCTCTTGCGTCACAGTGGCATCAATGACACAAAAAATGTAAGCAAGGTTGGCCTCTACTACAAGAATCCCAACACTGAGGACAGGGTGCTTCATGGCAGTGGTACCTGGAGGGGGGAACATAAGTAGGGCTTTGGGGGGTGGGGGCCTGCTAATGTTCCCTTCCCTGGGTTGCACTGGTTACTTACGCGTGTTCACTTGATAAAAAATCCATCAAACTGTACATTTATGAGTTATGCACTTTTCTGTGTGTGTTATACTTAAAAGGTTAAAAAAGAAACCAAAGAGGCAAATTTAATAGAAGATACATGCATTCTTCAAATGAGATATATCTGTATGAACACCATGTATGTATCTTATTCTAGCTCCTTCTCTTTTGCTCAAATATTTAAAGCACACAGTGCAGGAAAAATACCCCAGCACATTACGGCAGCTCATCTTCACTAATGGCTATTGACTCTCTTATCAATGAGGAGAAGGTTGCTTCGCTGTTAAATATTAGGCAAGGTTACTGGCTTACATTTGTGTTATAGACTTAACGTTTGTGTCTCCACAAATTCTATGTTGGAGCCCTAACCCCCAGTGTGATGGTATTTGGAGATGGTGGCCTTTGACAGGTGATTAGGTCACCAGGGTGGAGCCCTCGTGATGGGATTAGTACCCTATATAAGAAGAGACAGGAGAGAGTTCTCTCTCTCTCTTTCCATTATGTGAGAAGAGGGCAAGAAGACCACCATCTGCAAACCAGGAAGAGGGTTCTCACCAGAACCTGACCATGCAGGCACCCTGATCTCAGACTTTCCAGCCTCCAGGACTGCGAGAAATAAATTTCTGTTGTTTGAGCCAGGGGTCCCCAAACCCTGGGCTGCAGACCAGTACCGGTCTGTGGACCAGTACCGGTCTGCGGCCTGTTAGGAATCCAGCTGCACAGCAGGAGATGAGCCGAGAGTGGGCGAGTGGGCAGGCGAGTGGGCGGGCGAGTGACCGAAGCTTCATCTGCCGCTCCCCATCGCTCACATTACCGCCTGAATCATCCCCCCCGCCCCCCAGGTCTGTGGAAAAACTGTCTTCCACAAAACCGGTCCCTGGTGCCAAAAAGGTTGGGGACCACTGGTTTAAGCCACGCAGTCTGTGGTGTTCTGTTACAGCAGCTCAAGCAGACTAAGGCAACTGGAAATATCATTCATGACTATATATTTTTCATATGTACCTTTATCGAAGTATAACTGATATAGAAAGAACTGCACCTATTTAATGTGCATAATTTGATGAGTTTGGACCTATGCCAGCACTTGTGATACCATCACCACAATCAAGGTACTAGATATATCCAACACCTCCCAAAGTGTCCTTGTGTCCCTTGGGTTTTGTTTTTATTTGTGTGTGTGGTAAGAACAAATATGGTATTTACCCTCTTAACAAATGTGAAGTGCACAATCCCATATTGTTAACTACAGGCACTGTGCTGTACAGCAGCTCTCTATGACCTATTTACCTAGCATAACTGAAACTTTATACCCATTGAACAATGGAAAGTTGTTGTATCATGACTATTTCTGATAAAGATTTTTTTTTTTTTTTTGCTGTACGCGGGCTTCTCACTGTTGCGGCCCCGCCCGCTGCGGAGCACAGGCTCCGGACGCGCAGGCTCAGCGGCCATGGTTCATGGGCCCAGCCGCTCCGCTGCATCCCGGACCGGGGCACGAACCCATGTCCCCTGCATCGGTAGGCGGACTCTCTACCACCGCGCCACCAGGGAAGCCCTCTGATAAAGATTTTCCAATATGATTCTAAGCCTCTCCTTATTCTCTGATGTTGTATTTTATTTTTGAAGATATTGCTTATTTTTACCTGATTAAGACATAATTGCTCACTCTCGTTTCCAGGGGGAAAAAAATCCTTCTTTGCCAAGTTGATGGCAGAACTCTCCCCACACTCCATGAAAACACAGACATAGCAAATAGATCTAATGTACTTGTCAAAGGTGCTACCTATTTTTATTACTACAAAATATTTTATTAAAGAAAAAATCTGATGAAGTACTTTAGACAAGTACAGATGAAAATATAGCTGTTACCACAAAACGTGAGGCCTGGCCCAGCATTTGCGTAATATCTTTAATGGGCAAAGAAAATGTTTCCACTCCTATATTGCTGGTGTGGGTATAAATTAGAATGGTACGAATTTGACAGTAGCTATCAAATTTTAAACATATGTAGTCTTGAAGCCAGCAGGTCCAATTCTGGGACTCTTTGCTCCTGAAACATCTACACGCACGTGGTATGGTGTAACCACCAGGATGTGCACTGGCGTATTTACCATCAGCTAGAATGCAAAACTGAAACCTAAATGTGCATTAGCAGGACAGTGGTAAAATAAATTATGGCTCATCCATACCCAGAAATGCACCACCATGATATGGGAATATAGGGAACATCACATTTTAAAAATCGGGTGGATCAGTGTGTGCTATGTGAAAAACTGTCCACGATGTATGGATCGTTTAAAAAGAGTAAGTTGCAAAATAACAAATCTCACCATATGATCTCACGTTAATGAAAATGCTTCTTCCCCCTATACATATGTATATTATATATACAAGGGATACATGTATACACACATTATACATATATAACTGAGCTTAGAGAAAGGTATAGATGGACATCCATCAAATCATTGGTGATGGGAATACATACCAAGTTTGGGGGATTTGGAGGGACTTGCACTTTATTCCTTATCCACTTCCTTCATGGTTTAACTCATTTTTTTCCACAAGTTTATATTCATTCGTATATAAACACATATATACACACACACACGTGTATATACACATATGTATATACACACATAGCTATACATATAATACAAATATATATATTTGGAAAACCCTGCTTCCTTTCCTCCATCTGTGATTACACTCTCTCATATAGTCCTGTAACTCAGAAGTTAGGCATGGGTGCCTGTTCTTTCAAGTACTACAATATAGTTGACTCTCCTACTTCAAAACTGAATTTTTCATTAAATAATACAGAATAAAGAGAGAGCTGTTTATGATTGTTTTCTTACCATTTCCATGGGTGAGACGTGCCACAGAGAAACTGTCCTCTCCTCAGGCTTCACTGTTTATAGAGACATACGAAGGCTGGAAGACTTTGGTTGGTTCCATCACCAGACCTAAAAGAACAGATTTCTGTAATGCGTGGGAACATGCCACATAGGTTATCTTGCCCAGTGAGGACGTGGGAAGCTCTGGACTCCGCAGATCCTCTACGTGTACCTACTATGCAGCAACCCTGCTCTAGGACCGGTGGATACGGCGGCCCACAATCCCTTCCCTATGGGAGGTCTATGTTCTGATGGGGCAGATAGTATAACTAACAGATAAGGATATGCAGTAAGGTAATATACAGACCTCTGAAGAAAAAAAGGCAGAATAATGGTGAGGAAGGGGTGGGGGACACTTCTTTAGACAGAGGGGCCAAGAAAGGCTTGCCTGAGGACGTCACAGAGAAGAAAGAGGAAGGCTACACTTTTAGAGAGAAATTAGGAAGTAAACTTGAGGATCCACAGGTAGGTACCCAAGTCTGCAAAAAATGCAAGAGGATGAAGAGTGAGGTGACAGTCCATCAGTCATATTTTATTTTGCTGGGGGAGAGGGAGGGAAGGAAGGAAGGAGAGAAGGACGGAGAGATGAAGAGGAACGGGGTGAAAAAGGGGGAGAGAGAGAGAGGGAGAATGAATTTCCAAAGCAAATAAAGCAACATGTTTATTGCTAAGCTGGGTAGAGATAACATGAGGGTCTGTTCCATTATTTTTTTGTACCTTTCAGTAGGTTTGAAATATTTCATAATTCACAGAAGATTTAAAAATGTATTGCCCAGGCACAAAATCATTATCATAATCATTTCAAACAACATAATCTTTTATTCAATGTTTCATGAAATTCTGAACACTGAATGTTCACAAAATCTTATGACATAAACACGAAACACAATTATCTGAAGTTCAGTTTCTGGGATGCTTAGATGTCTTACTCATGACTCCTTATAAGATGATCATAAAATTGAAACAAAAACTCAATGAAAAGCTAAAAGCGATTTTGCTTTTCAATGACGTTTTAAAAAGTAATTAGTGGCATTGGAGGCAAACCAAAGCTCAACAGGAAACAGCTGTGAATTCGAAAATTTTACTATTAGTGTTGCATTGTTGTGGAACCAAGTTTCTCCTCCTCAGCACTATGCACATTTTGGGCTGGATAATTTTGTGTTGGGGGCAGGAGACTGTCCTGTGCATTGTGGGAGGTTTAGTGGCATCCTTGGCCTCCACCCCACTAGATGCCAGTAGCAACACCTTTCCCACAGTTGTGACAACCAAAATGTCTCCAGACGTTGCCAAACGGCCTCTGGGGGACAAAAATCACTCCTAGTTGAGAACCACTATTTTAGAGGATATAGCCAGCTTTTTCTAGTGAGTTGATCTCTCGCTGGCTGATTCTACGTAAGACTGATGGATCTCTTAACATTTTCAATTACTCTAAGGGTTTCTTCCTTTCAGAGTATTCAATAATTAGATAGTACCAACCCCAGTTTCTTTTTTTTAATCTTAAAAAAATGGATTTAGCATCTCTTACTGGAAATCTGAGTCCATTAGTAACTTCATTTGTTGCCTCAAAAATTATATCTAACCAGAAGTTCAGCCGTTCTTGCCTGGGTGAATGTTCAATAATGGGTTTCTTGAAGCGCTGAATTAATAACAAGTTCTGAACGAATGATCGCAGGTACCTGGAAAAATCATGAGCACCAATAAATTAATTCCCAAAGAAACGGAATTCAATTCTACTTCCTTTAAAAGAAGTTTCCCAAAAGCCTTATTTCTTAAATTCATAGTGTGTAGCAAGTGCTTCTTAATAATTTGCCAGCCACATACTTAATTAAAAGAAACCCAAAGGGGGCAAAATAAGCTTGTCCAACAAACATACAACAAGGCTTTTACGAACATTGGGCTAAACCTCAGTTTTGGTACATTGTGTTCAAAGCATAGAGACTGGCAAGCATTTGCTATCTTAATTAACAAGAGCAAGTGGTTTGAAGTTCAAAGCAACTGCAAAATGAAAAAATTTCAAACTCAGTGTCTTCTTTTCTAACTACCCTTTTTATTTTGAGGTAATTATAGATCTACATAGTTATAAGAAACAATACAGCGAGATCCCACGTGCCCTTGGTTTATCGCAATGGTAACATCATGTAAAATTCTAGAATAATATCACAATCAGGATACTGACATTGATACAGTCAAGAGAGAAAATACTTCCATCCACAAGGATCCCTCAGGTTTCCCTTCTATAGCTACACCAACTTCCTTCCCATCCCCATCCCCTCTTTGACCTCTGGCAATCACTAATATTAAACTCAATGTACTTTCTTTTTAAAAAAATTAGATCTGACCTGGTAGATTTTGAATTTATAAGGTCTTCAATCTCACCACACCTTTACTATCTTTAGGCAAACTGAACTCTTTGAAAACACAGTTGCCAGGCAGTGGTGGTCACATCCTCTCTGGTAGTGAATGGGGTTGGTGGGGAGGTGTTTCTGCTGATAGTATCAGAGTATTATTTTGCCCTTTGAGGATAAGGTCTGGAGCTATCCTGGGAAGGCAGATCAGCTAGGCTCTGACTGACTTGCTTGGGTACTGTGTAGTAAAGGATTAATTCAGCAGGACTGGGTTGTCCAAGTATACATTCCAAAGAAAGGTCTGGCCCTTGAGTGGCTTCTGAGAGATCACTTCTAAGCCCTTGGGATATCCTGCCTGATAAGAGTCTCTGTCTACCTGGGGCCTTGCGCCAGGCCAGCTAGTTTACGCTAACAGTATGATTCATGGTGGGGACCCTGGGCCATGCTGTATCAGTGTGATCTCCAGAGAGGCTGGGGACTCAGTGACTAAGGTCGGCTACATGGGTGCTTCATGCCTACATAACTGACCCCCAATAAAAACCCTGGACACCAAGGCTTGGTGAACTTCCCTGGGTGACAATAATTTGTACATGTTGTCATATATCATTGCTGGGAGAATTAAGCACTGTCCATGACTCCACTGGGAGAGGACAACTGGAAGCTTATGCCTGGTCTCTCCTGAGTTCTGCCCTATGTGCCTTTTGCCTCTGCTGCTTTTAATCTATATACTCTCACTGCAATAAACCATAACCATGAGTAGAACAGCTTTTCTGAGTTCTGTGAGTTCTTCTAGCAAATCGTGAACCTCAGGGTGGTCTTGAACCCACAACAATAGGTACCAACACTGTAAGACACTCCAGGTTCTGATGTAATAGGAATGTATTCAAGCCTCAGGTATCCTCTCCAGAGTCAGCTCTGTCTGGCTCAGATGCAACAATGCACCTTAAAATTAGAATTCTGCAAACAGCAGCCACTCCAGGAGGGCTGGAAGCTCAGCCTGCCTCTGTGTTCTCTCAGCCTCAGAAAACTTTCAAGAGGTTAATAGGGTTTTGGGGTCAAATTTATGTCCTCCAGATGGGAAAGAAATACAGTCAAACTAGATAGGAATGCTGAGATTCCTACCCCTGAGAGTCCAGATTGGCCCACTGAGCTGAGAAATAGAAGGGGACAGACGAATACGGATCGTTAAAAGTAAAAAATCTTAAATTATGTAAGTAATCCAGATGCATTTTATACAAATCAGAAAATAAGAGTTAAAAAAGCAGGTTACAGGGGCTTCCCTGGTGGCGCAGCGGTTGAGAGTCTGCCTGCCGATGCGGGGGATGCGGGTTCGGGCCCTGGTCTGGGAGGATCCCGCATGCCGTGGAGCGGCTGGGCCCGTGAGCCATGGCCGCTGGGCCTGCGCGTCCGGAGCCTGTGCTCCGCAACAAGCGAGTCCGCGATAGTGAGAGGCCCGCGCGCCGCGATGAAGAGTGGCCCCCGCTTGCCGCAACTAGAGAAAGCCCTCGCACAGAAACGAAGACCCAACACAGCCAAAAAATAAATTAATCAATTAAAAAAAAAAAAAAAAAAAAAAAGCAGGTTACAAACTTCTTAATCTGCTACCTCCCTGAGACAGCCACTGTCAATATGTTGGAGCAAATCCATGACTCATCATTTTTTCATTATACAAATATCTACTGAGAATCTATTACAAAACTATAGCAATCAATAATATAACCACAACTCTAATGGAGCTTAACGTCTATTGGGAAGTCAGCTATTGCCCAACCCTCCCAGACCCTCCTCTGAGTCACATATGAAACAGAGGTTTTTAATTAAAATGAGTCCATATAAAGCAGTAGCTCTCAAAGTGTGGTCCCCAGACTAAGGTCAGCTTGTAATTTCTAAATGCAAATTCTCAGGCCCCACCCTAGACCCTTTGAACCAGAAATCTGAAGGGTTAGGCCCAGCAATCTGTGTTTTAATCAACACAGGTGGTTCTGATAATGTCCAAGTCTGAGCACTGATATAGAAAAATATACCCTGCCTCTGGCTTTTCTTATTCAATGATAAACCATGAACACATTTCCATGTCTCCAAGTATTCCTTCTTGTACATTTTAATGGCTGTATAATGTGCTAACCTAGGGCCACTGCTGGGCCACCATTTTCTCGACCATATCTATAATTGGTGTTTCAGTTCCAGTTTTCATTTGTGATGAAAATCATTTTCTTGGTGTACTTTTAGCTTTACTATCTGCTTTCTCACAAATGCACAATATGTACTGATACCCAAGAACGTTCTGCTCTTGAGGACCTATGTGGTCTGAAAAGATTAATAGGGCTGAGAGTTTTGTCTTGGAGACAGCATGTAGGGATACATTGTGTGTGTGGGTGTCTGTCTGTCTGTCTTTCCCTCCCGTCACATAAAACCAAGCAAGGCCTCAAGAGTTGCTCTTTCTGCCCTAACTTTGCTTTAATGAAGAAGTCAGAAGGAAAAACGTAGCAATTGTTATTACTTTTGGCATTCACACCTTTTCCTCCTGGGGGAAACCTTTCAGAACAAGATCAGATATTGACATGGGTGATGAAAACACATAGACCTGACTCACCAGACTGGAGGTTTCAGTTTGAACAACCTCTCTGCTGCCTGGACAGCTTTCCCAACATCACTGGCCAACATGCTGACGTTGAAGAAATGACCCACATCCCAGTAATCGTTCATTTTCTCCAAGCTCCCTTTTCTTCCCAACAAACTGTTCAGCCGGACACCTTAAGAATTTGAATTTTAGATAAAGTTATGAAAAGTCTTCCTAGTTTCCACCATATTATGGAAGCCTTTAGAGGAGAAAATGGGCATTTTATTTGGGCTACTGCCTCAGGGGTGCTATCATACAGTAACTGTTCCTTTTGAAATATAATGTTGGTCATTTGGACATAATTTTTAATGCTGAACTTGTGTTACCAAAGCATATCAACATCTGCAGTCATAAACAGCTTTACCTATTTTCCTTAGCTCCATGGAAGTTTCAAATTGCTGTCCAGCAACTATCAGCAAAACTGCAAGGTTGATTCCTGAATAAAGAGATGGCTGGAGCTCAAACCCTTTGCAATACCTGTAATTACAGAACCATCAAATTCCTATTATATCATTTTATTATGGTAGAGGGAAAAAGTGCAAATACTAGCACAAACCAACCTTCTCATGAAAATTTTTACTACTCTAATTTATTGTTTCACAGCTCTCCTCCAGCCGGCCATGTTTACTAACAGCCACATGTAGCAGTCAGATAGCTTCTTAAAAATGTCATAATAGGGACTTCCCTGGTGGTCTAGTGGGTAAGACTCCACGCTCCCAATGCAGGGGGCCCGGGTGTGATCCCTGGTTGGGGAACTAGATCCCGCATGCTGCAACTAAGAAGCCCGCATCCCGCAACTAAAGATCTGGCATGCCGCAACGAAGATACAGCACAGCCAAAATAAATAAATACATACATAAATATTTTTTAAAATGTCATAATAGCAACACAGAAACTAACACTAGAGAGTTTTAAAATCTTTCCTCAGAGGGTTTAGAGTTTTAAAATAAAAGCCATGATCATCGTATAAAGTAAGGAAACTATATTAAAGGGTACAAAAGAAATTTAAAACCTATTATAATTCTACTCCCAAAAGTAGAACACAATTTGACGTCCACGTATCATTTTTAAAGTTATACTCCATTTGCGCATTGAGTATTTTTTATTTCATGGAAATCACAACAGGTACAGGCTTTTTCTCTGCAGGCAGTCTGTTTGCTTATATCATGAAATGGAATTATTTTTTCATGTATGAAGCAGTACTGCCAAAATCCTGGATTGCAAAGAGCAGTGGCATATAAAGTGAGAGAAGGGGGCTTCCCTGATGGCGCAATGGTTAAGAATCCACCAGCCAATACAGAGGACACAGGTTCGAGCCCTGGTCTGGGAAGATCCCACATGCCACAAAGCAACTAAGCCCGTGCGCCACAACTACTGAGCCTGTGCTCTAGAGGCCGTGAGCCACAACTACTGAAGCCCGCGCACCACAACTACTGAAGCCCACGTGCCTAGAACCCATTCTCTGAAACAAGAGAAGCCACCGCAATGAGAAGCCCGCGCACCGCAACGAAGAGTAGCCCCCGCTTGCCACAACTAGAGAAAGCCCGTGTGCAACGAAGACCCAATGCAGCCAAAAATAAAATAAAATAAATTTATTAAAAAAATAATAAAGTGAGAGAAGGGGCAGGGATCTATTACATTAGGATAAAAAACAAGATCCAAAACTGTGAATACCATTTTTATACCAAAAGGTTAACCATGCCATTTTTAATTCTCTTATTTATTCTTTTTTCTACGCATAAAAATTTTCTTTCTCTTCCACGAGTGAGTATGGACATCATGATCAGGAAAAAAAGAATTTGATCAATGAAGTAATGATGTAAAAATTTCTTTTTGTACACCAGGTCTGATTTTATCAGTCGTGTGACAACGAGAGGATCAAACGCCAACAAAACATAAAATTGTGGAAGGGAGAACTTATCAGTTAAATCTGACCATAAATGATAAACTCAATTAAAATCTGATTTTATGAGCTTTGGGGCATGATACAAGTACCCTCAGAGGGACTAGAGGATATCAAGAAAGTCATTGCAACCCTAGTCAACAGAATTCCAATAAAATTGAAACCTCTCCCCCACTCCCCTGGGTATGTCTTGGGGATTTTAAATTCCATATCCTACTGTATTTGATTTTTCTTTTACTATGAAAAGTTATCTGGGAAGAGGGCAGAGAGGGTGACTTCTCTGTGCTTCTTATTCACAAATGAAACAGGCCCAGCTTGGGGACAGACAAGTCTTGAACTCAGAGTCGGGACTGCAGTCCCAGGTTTGTGTCTGACCAGCCCCGTGACCTTGAACCAGCCCCTGCCTCTCTGAGCTGCATGTTGCACATCTCTGAGAGCAAGGTGACCCTCACGGTCTCACCGGAGCCATCATGCCCTGACCAGAAGACTCCGCTTTATCTGCTCCTGTATCCACTGCCACGACCTTCTCAAGTGCATGCAAAAGGCTCCTCTGACTTCCTTGAAGGAGCCACTGGCAGTAATTTCCTGACCTGGAGGTTCAATTCTTGGCCACGACGCTGGGAACACAGCTTCCTATTTTGGCTGTACCAAACTTTAATTTCCCTTCCTTTCCCTTCCCTTCAACACCCTGAGTGATTTCTCTTGAGCATACAGTGCACGGGTGCTACTGGGGATTAACTAAGAGTAAAACAAGGTCCCCGCCCTCTAAGAACCTATACCATGATGGAAGTGATAATATCTACACACAATTAGTGAAAATACTAATTTTTCATGAGTGTGGTAACCTAAAACCACACAAACCCAAGTCTAGAGGGACTCACAGAAGACAGAGAGGCTTGAGATGTGGCATGAAGATGGACAGAATTGTAACAATAGTGATTTAGAAAGGGAACCCCAGGCACAGAAAATGGCAGGAGAAGAGATGGGAGTTTGGGGAGCTCCTAAGGAACTTCAGTTTACTTGGACATATATCAGATAGTGGGAAACAGGGCTAGGGGCAGGTTGGAGAAAGTCTGCAAAGCGCCTAGAATGGGGATCTAAGAGTTTGAAGTTTTATTTAATAAGGAGTGGAGAGCCATTTTGGATCTTTGAGCTTTAGGAAGAGTAAGCTGTTAATCTATGAAGGACAGATTTTAGAGACACCAAGCAGAGAGCCTACTTGGGATACCGTTAGAACATTCCTGGCAAGAGACTAAAAAAAAAAAAAAAAATGGCGCCGATTTGGGGTGGTGGTGATGGGAAAGGATGGGTAGGGAGTGAGGGAAGGCTCACAGAAGGACTGGAATTGGGAACTGACTGTATGTGGAGATAAGTGAGTGAAAGTTATCAAACATTAACCAAAAGTGTATGCTTAGAAGGCTAAAGAATGGTTGTAAGAAAGCAAGACAATGGAAGCCATCCCTTGTGGAGAGGAGGAAAGGACTTCAGCCTTAGACATGTTGAGTCTTAAATACCAGCACCATCTTGAGGTAGAACAGGTGGGCAAAGAGAGGGGTGATGTGGGGCCAAAGCTTAGGACAGAGGGTGGACTGGAGATCAACTCAGGTTCCAAGGTGTGGGAGTGACTGGGATCACCAGGGGAAAGTAGAGATGGAGAGAAGAGGGAAGAGGACAAAGTCCAACGTGTATGGAAGGAAAACAAAGACGAGGCGGGAGAGGGGGAGAGGAAGCAGTTAGAATTAAATGAGAATTAAATGAAATGAATTAAATGCAGCAGCGATACCAGGAGCTCTGGTGATGGAAAGGGATGGTGTAGGCTGCTGGCTCTACCTTTACGATATATCCAGGTTCTGACACCTCATCATTTTCATCACTACTACCCTGGTTCAAGTCCCCATCAGCTCTTCTCTGAATTTCTGCAGTAGTCTCCTAACTGTTCCCTGCTTCTGCCCTCACCCATGTGATAGATTATTTAATAACCACAAAGCCCTCCCATCCCACTATGCACACGCATTTGCCATGTCTCCCACCCACAGGCTGGAGTCTATTTCTCCACCCCTTTGAATCTGGGCTGACCATGTGATTCGCTCTGACCAAGAACATGTGGCAGAACTGACCTTGTGTGAGTTCCTGAGCCTTCAGAGGCTTTCTGGCTTCCACATCCACTCTCTGAGAATGCTGCCCACCAGGTAAGAAAGCTGGTCTACCAGGATTAGAACTACCCGTTAGAGAATGGAGGCTCACCACCAACAGCCAGCACCAGCTGTCAAGTGTGTATGAGGCCATTTTAGACCTTCCAGCCCTGCTGATTCTCCAGATGACTACAACTTTAGGAGTGAGCACAGCACTTACAGAGTGGAACCACCAGAGGAACTGCCTGGGCAATCCACAGAATCATGAGAGATCATAAATCATTGTTTTAAGCCACTAAGTTTTGGAGATGCTTGGGGTTTTTTTTTTTTGGTTTGTTTCTTTGGCCAAGCTGTGTGGCTTGCAGGATCTTAGTTACCCGACCAGGGACTGAACCCGGGGCTTCGGTAGTGAGAGTGCAGAGTCCTAACCACTGGACCGCCAGGGAATTCCCAGGAGATGCTTGTTATGCAGCAAATGATAGCTGACACACCCCCTAAAATGTATTCATAACAGTGAGAGTACTCTGGTTAAAATGCATGTCAGATCTTGTCACTCCTCTGCTCGGAATATTCCAGCACTGTATCATCTCACCCAGAGTAAAAGGGTCTTCTGCTCTCCCATTTCCTGCCACTCTCCCCCTTGCTCCTGCCTCACCATCCTTGGGCATGCTCAGCATGCTTCCTCCTCAGGGTTTTTGCCCTTGTTATCCCCTCCTCGTGGAACACAGTTATCTGCAAGGCTCATTCCCTCATCACCTCTACATCTTTATTCACCTTCACTGACCATCCTATATAAAACTGTAGACAACTCCCAGTCCTCCTTTCCCTCGTCCCTGATTAACTTTTCCCCCTCACCATCAGCTGACATCCTACATATTTTACTGTATTTGTTTGTCTGACTTTCCTTACCAGCAATGCAAGGTCCATGAGGGCATGGATTCGTATCTCCTGTGTCTTTATCCCCACCATCTAGAAAGTTTCTGGCATGCAGTAAACCCTCAATAAACATTTGTTAAATAAATGAATGAATAAGTAATGAACGGCTCACTGAGAAGATAATGCTACGACGATGGTGGAACAAGGTTCTGGAAGGAGTAGCTGGGAAGGAGTGTGCTGAGCCTCCTCGCCCCGATAAATGAGTGAACTTGTGGAAAGAATGTCACCAGTAGAAAAGCCTGTTTCTAACAGTTTCCTTTTGGAAAAAGGAATCTGGAAATTCCCAGACCACATTTATGGCATTTTTTTCACTGCCAGCAAACAGGCAGACACACATATGTAGGGAAAAGACCTGGATCCTTAGCCTGTGCAATTCTATTCTTTGCAAAGAGGCACACGCTACTGACTAGGGCTGAGGGTTTACCACTCAATGGCGTTGTCTCAGCTGGCATCATCTTTGCAGTCCGAATCCAAGAAGATGTCCTTGTATATCCTCCCGCAGAGGCAGAACATGTCGGGGGCCGGGTGGTCACAGCTCTGCAGAACCTGGAGCATGACCTGCAGAGCCTTCTCACGATCGCCTGTGCTGTTTCTTCTGAAAGATTCATGTGATAAGATGACAAATGTCTGAATCAAGACACGGGAGTATATATGCATTCACTCTGTGAAAGGCTGGTGCTTTAGCAGGAAAAAAATCTAAATAATATTTCACTTTTCATATTTAAATGAAAGAACTGCTTAAGAGCCACACCAGTAAGTCTCATTCAATCATACTCTGTCCTACCTGATCCTTCCTCTTTAAATTAGACCTAGACTGTATATAAAAGCATATGCAGACCAATGTATTTGGAAAGACAGAAAAAAAATAATACGGCAGCCTCCTGTCATATGGCAGCCTCCTTACTCTCCTGGATGGGAGAGTAAGGATTTCAGAAGCTAAGCCTGAATCATGAGGATGAGACAGTTTGACACAAGATTCTTTTGGAAAAGCGGCAGGTCCCCAAATTCAGAAAGACAAGATGAATTTAGAAATGTATCCTGGCATTTCTTGACCTGAAATGCCTTGTCATCTTCAAACGGGGAAGGACTCTAGTAATTCCTGTTATACCCATCGGAATACAAAATTATTTATATATTCATAAATCACAGTCTTCTTTATTATTCCATTATATGGTAAAATTTTCATTTTATATACAGGAAATGGATTCCTTAGACAGTTGTTAAAAGAATTTTTTGCCACAAAATAACTTGAGTTTGCGGCTGTGAAATATTAACAGTGTTCCTGTGAAGGTTTGGAAGCACAGGTCCATCAGAAGTGAGGACTGATTAAATCAACTATGGCTAATGATATTCATATTCATATTATAATATAAAATATTAAATATTATAAAAAGAAATGAAACAACATCTATGTAATACTGCTGTGGAGAGATCTCCAGAATATCCTGTTAAGACAAGAAAGCAAGACGTTGAAAACTGTGCACAGAATGCTACCTTTTTATTAAGAAAAGGGGGGGATGTGAATAAACATATGCATCTGCTTTCATTCTTTCAAAATGGAAGATAAAACAAAAGGTAACAAAAATGGCTACTGATAGGTGGAGGGAAAAAACATGATGAAGGGGACAGGGACAGATAGAGGTTACACTTCTTGGAATTTGAAACTATTGATACAGAAGATTTTTACATAATTATAAAAGAAAATGAAATAATTTTTAAAATGTTGCCTAAAGACACTGTTTGCCAATGAACATACCGTCTGAATTTGCAGCTGGGGCAAAACAAAACAAATGAACCTGTGCATCCGGTTGGTGGCTTTACCCACAAAAGAGAGAAACTAATTTATCACATGGCTTAAAAACACAGCAATTCGACTGTATTTTCCTAAGAGGATATAACCTAAGGAAAAAAATATAAATGCAAAGAAATCTTAAAGTTTGCAGTAATCATACTGTTAGTGATAATACTAATACTGGTATTTTGAAAATGCTATATATTTACAGTATAGAATACAACAAACAATGATGTTAATTTAATATCATGAGGAACCAGATTTTTCAGCATAAGAGATACAAATACAAAATCACAGAAGTAAAAATCCTATAGTCCTCAATTTGAATTGGGACATCAGTATGAATTCATGAGGTGGTTTCCCCAGCACTGTCCACCAAAAAGGCCCAAAGTAATAACCAACTCAGTAGCAATGACAACCTCCAAGCCCTGACTGGGGTCTGTAAACATTATCTCTCACTAAAGAAACCAGGACTCCTTGAAAGAATCATTGATTCCAGATATGTCTAAGATGATCCTGGTATATCTTAACACACAAAGAAGCAAAGAAGCTACTAAACTCATATCAAAGACTCAGGAGCCAACCGGAATCAGTTTTTGGCCAAAGACGGGACAATTTGAGCGTTAAGAAGAACAATAACTATAAAGCATTGAAACACATCAACTATCACTAAAATTATGAGTTCATAATGATCTTATAAAACCTCACTGGTCACTCTTGGAGGATGCTAACAAACGAATTCATTGTTTTTGAAAACTGATCAAGGCAAAATTAACCATATAGCTTCCTTTTCCCATACAAACTGTACACCAGGGTAACCAAGTCACTGATGAGTAAAAATTTCTCTTTATAAAGTATTTGTGCTAATAACTCAGGAATTAATTATAAAATTCAAATATCACTATTTTACAACCCCTAATGAAATAACGGATCTAGGCAATGATCGCAAGGGCCACTAACATCACAAAAAGAGAAAAAACAGATAAAGTACACAATCAACTATTAAGTATTCTTTAAAAAAAATCAAACCAATCTAAACAGATATTTCTCCAAAGACATACGGATGGCCAAAAAGCACAGGAAAAGATGCTCAACATCACTAATTATTAGAGAAATGCGAATCAAAACTACAATGAGGTATCACCTCACACGTGTCAGAATGGCCATCATTAAGAAGTCTACAAACAATAAATGCTGGAGAGGGTGTGGAGAAAAGGGAACCCTCTTACACTGTTGGTGGGAATGTAAATTGGTATAGCCACTATGGAGAACAGTATGGAGGTTCCTTAAAAAACTAAAAATAGAGTTATCTTATGATCCTGCAATCCCACTCCTGGGCATATATCCGGAGAAAGCCGTAATTCAAAAAGATACATGCACCCGAATGTTCATTGCAGCACTATTTACAATAGCCAAGATGTGGAAGCAACCTAAATGTCCACTGACAGAGGAATGGATAAAGAAGATGTGGTACATATATATGACGGAATATTACTCAGCCAGAAAAAGAAATAATGCCATTTCCAGCAACATGGATGGACCTAGAGATTATCATACTAAGTGAAGTAAGTCAGACAGAGAAAGACAAATATATGATATCGCTCATATGTGGAATATAATTTTAAAAAATGATACAAACTTATTTACAAAACAGAAACAGACTTACAGATCTTGAAATCAACCTTATGGTTACCAAAGGGGAAACATGGGGCAGGGAGGGACAAATAAGCATTTGGGATTAACAAACACACACTACTATATATAAGATATATAACTAACAAGGACCTACTGTATAGCACAGGGAACTCTGCTCAATATTCTGTAGTAACCTATAGGGGAAAAGAATCTGAAAAAGAGTGGATATATGTATAACTGAATCACTTTGCTGTACACCTGAAACTAACACAATATTGTAAATCAACTATACTCCAATATAAAATAAAAATTAAATTAAAAAAATCAAACCAGAATCTGAAATAAGCCTCCAGATTTAACTACCAACTTACGGGGATTGGTTGGGCGGGGAGGGATTTACTAAATTACACCACAGGGATATGATCAGCAAAATCCAGAGATTTGGAAATTCTACAGGACAAATGGCTTCCCTAACAAATAAATTATAAGGAAAAGAAAAAATAAGAGAAGGAGGAAAGTTGATATGACTTAAGAGTCATATCAACCAAACGCAATGTGTACACTTTGTCTGGATCATGTCAAACCAAGCCACTGTTAAAAAAAAAAAAGAGAGACAGACAGACACACACACACACAATTTGGAAAATTTGAACACTGATATTAAGGAATTATTGTCAATTTTTAGGTATGATAACATAATCATGATTATGTTCTTTTTTTTTTGCGGCACGCAGGCCTCTCACCGCTGTGGCCTCTCCCGTTGCGGAGCACAGGCTCTGGACGCGCAGGCCCAGCGGCCATGGCTCACGGGCCCAGCCGCTGCGCGGCATGTGGGATCCTCCCGGACCAGGACACGAACCCGCGTCCCCCGCATCGGCAGGTGAACTCCCAACCACTGCGCCACCAGGGAAGCCCATGATTATGTTTTATAAAAGTCCTTAACCTTTAGGGACACATACCGAAATATCTAGAGTTGAAATGGCATGTCTTTGTTTCATAATTAACCCAGTGTTGCAGTAGAGGGAGTGGGTGCGAGTGAGCGGGAAACAAAACTGGCTTGTGATGATAATTACTGAAGTGGATCTGGGATAAACGGGGGTTTGTTATATTATTCCTTACTTTTGAATGTATTTGAAATTTATATAATAGAAAAAAGGAAAAGGTACTCATCCTGACTCAACAATTCTACTTCTGGAATCTATAATATAGAAATAATTATACACACACACACACACACACACACACACTCTCTCTCTCTCTCTCTCTCTCTCTCTCTCTCAAGAATTTTTGAACAAATGTTTATCATGGCATTGTTCAGAACTGAAAAACTGGAGACGATCCAAATGTCCATTAACATAAGAGTGGTAAAATATATTTTGTAACAACCGAACTATGGAGTATCATGCAACCCTTGCAAAGAGGCAAATCTGTATGAAATTATATAGAAGAACGTCCATAATAGTTCATGGGAAAAATAATTGCTGAACTAAATGAAGAGCATGATCCCACTCGTTGCAGTAAACTCTATTTACATATCAGTTTATGTGCAGAGACAAAAGTCTGGAAGGATACACATTAAGTTGTTCAAAATATCATTGTTGAGATTTGTACAAGGTGTTCTTGTGTTTATTTTACTAATAACTATTCTAATAAAGGGATTATTCTTTTTAATTTCTTGGCAATTTTACAACAGGCTCTTTTTTGCTTTCTTTCCTGAGGACCTGTACCTGAAAAGACTACTATGTCATCCAAGAAGACAGATTAGTACCTGAAACAGCCTTTCTCAACTGGGGTCCTGCTAGAGAATCAAGCCCTAGAGACAATTGATTATTTGAGTGACTATTTTCTCCATTCTCCCAAGGATGGTACACAGCTAGCCCCATTAAGGATGAATAAGAGATCTCGCTCATTCAATTGATACAATGAAGGCCTTAGGGCATTAGGGCTTAATTCTCTTGCAGAACCCAACCTGGGCTGAGAAGGGCTAATCCAGACACTCGGCATCCTTCTGGAAGCCTGCAATAATTAAGCCTCTATTTCAACTCAGACTTTTTCTATTTTCTACCTTGGTCTTGTTCTAATACATTGGATCCTTCCTCTCTTTGGCCACAGAATCCAACTTTACCAGCCTACGAACAACACCTGTTGATAAACAGCTCACCCATGATGTTCTTTAATTTTTAAAAGTCAACAGCTACCAACTCAGCTCAAATTTACTAAAGCATTTAAATAATTTCTAGAGTCTATGGCGAGAAAATGAAGAAGATTAAATCTTTAATGAGGTACAAAATTTCTATACCTGTTATGAGCCAACTTTTGAGGTGCGAAATATTCAGAATTCTGAAAAGATGTACTTAACTCTTTTAAATGCTTACTTATTGATCTGAGTTCAGGTTTGTTTGGTTTTCTTTAGATCAATTACATCAAGATTTCCCCTGAATTTTTTCATTAACTTGAAACTTACCCTTGTTACTCAAAATAAAAGGTCTTCTGAGGATAAACAAAACAAAAAATCAAACATTTGCAAAGAGTGAAAAGCAAAGGCTTTTCAGCTTAATAGCCACTTTGAGACAGGTGCTAAATAGCTAATCCCTTTAGTGGTTACTAATCAGTTTTCAGATCTGCTTATAATTTTCAGATCCCAAAGTATCCAAGAACAAGCCTATGGATAAATACTCCTGTGTGTAATTACTCCAGCCACATCCGTTTCTGATAATAAGGGCATTTCACAATTTAAGAGAGGAAGTTAACTAAGACAGTGGGGTCTCAACCTTGCCTGCGTATTAGAATGACCTGGGGAGCTTTAAAAACCTTGGTGTCCAGGCTGTACCTCAGACCAATTAAATTAATCTCCGGAGATGGGATTCAGGCATCAGTGTCTAATCCTGGACATTCTGATTCAGTAGGTCTGCATCATTGCTAAAACCACTGATCAATTCTCAGCCCTTCTCTTCTCTGACCTAGCAACAGCATTCAACAGTTGAGCACTCCATCCTCCTTGGACCACCTCCTTTATTCAGCTTGCAGGATACCACACTTTCCTGGTTTTCCTTCTACTTCAGTCTAATTTCCTGGTTCCTAGTCACCCCTCTGATCTTTCAACACTGGAGTGTCCCCAGACACAAGGCTTGGACTTTTCCTCTTCATGAGAAACTACATCAGATCCCTTGGTGATATCATCCAGTATCATGATTTTTCAAACCATCTATATTCTGATGACACCCGCATTTCTATCTGCAGCCTAGAGTGCTCCCCTAAACTCCAGACTTACATATCCACTGCCTTCTTGGCATCTCACTTGCATGTCTAATACCTCGAACTTAACATGTCCAAAATGAAACTCTGGACTGTCCCGTCAAACCTATTCTTCTCACAGTCTTTTCCATCTTATTAATAATGGCCAATCCATTCTTCCTATTATTCATGCCAAAAACTTTGGAGTCATGCTTCATTCCTCTACCACCCTTTGTTCAATCAACAAAACCTGTTGGCTTTTATTTTAAACCATATCCAAAACTGGCCTATTCCTCATGAAATCCTCAGGGACCACCCTGGTCCAAGTCACCACCATTTTCTGCATCCACCCTTGCCCTTCTATAATCTATTTTCAACACAGCAGTCCAAGTGATCCTGCTAAACTCTAAGTCAGATCATGTCTCTCAAAACTCTCCACACAAATCATATATCTGATAAGAGGTTAACATCCCAAATATATAAAGAACCCATACAACTCAATAGCAAGAAAAAAGAACCTCAAAATCTGATTTAAAAATGGGTGGAGGATCTAACAAACATTTGTCCAAAGAAGGCATGCAGATAGCTAACAGGTACATGAAAAGATGCTCAACATCATTAGTCATCAGGGAAATGCAAAAACAATGTGATATTACCTCACACCTGTTAGAATACCTATCATCAAAAAGACAAGAGACAACAAGTATTAATGAGGATATGGAGAAAAGGGAAATCTTGTGTACTGTTGGTGGGAATATAAATTGGTACAGCCATTATGGAAAACAGTATGGAGGTTCCCCCAAAATTAAAAATAGAACTACCCTATGATCCAACAATTCCACTTCTGGGCATTTATCCAAAGGAAACAAAAATACTAATTCAAAAAGATATCCACACCCCCATGTTCATTGCAGCATTATTTACAATAGCCAAGACATGGAAAAACCTAAGTGTCCATAGATAGATAAATTGGATAAAGAAAATGCAGTGTGTGTGTGTGTGTGTGTGTGTGTGTGTGTGTACACACACACACACACACGTTCACAATGAACTATTATTCAGCTATAAAAAAGAAAGGAATCTTGTCATTTGCAACAACATGGATGGACCATGAGGGCATTATGCTAAGTGAAGTAAGCCGGATAGAATAGAGAAAGGAAAATACTGTATAATCTCACTTATATGTGGAAGCTAAAAACAAAAACAAAACTAAATTCACAGGTATAAAGAAAAGACTGGTGTGCCAGAGGGAGGGGGTGGGAGGTGGGCAAAATGGGTGAAGTGGGTCAAGAGTACAAACTTCCAATTATAAAATAAATAAGTCTTGGGGACGAAATGTACAGCATGATGATTATAATTAATAATACTGTATTTGTACATTTGCAAATTGTTGAGAGATCGTAAAAGTTCTCATGAGAAAAAATTTTTTCAACTATGTGAGGTGATGTATGCTAACTAGAATTACAATATATACATATACTGAATCATTATGCTGTACACCTGAAACTAATATTAAATATTATATGCCAATTACACCTCAAAAAAAAATCCCTCCAGTGGCTCCCATCTCAGAGCAAATGCCAATTCTCTTATAATGCACTACAAGGTTCAAGGTTCTATAACATACGGTTTCTTTTTTTTTTTTTTTTTGCGGTACGTGGGCCTCTCACTGTTGTGGTCTCTCCCGTTGCGAAGCACATGCTCCGGACGCGCAGGCTCAGCGGCCATGGCTCACGGGCCCAGCTGCTCCGCGGCGTGTGGGATCTTCCTGGACCGGGGAACGAACCCGTGTCCCCTGCATCGGCAGGCAGACCCTCAACCATTGCACCACCAGGGAAGCCCCCAACCTCATCTCTTAACATCCACCCCTCTCCCCGCACCATCAGCTACTCTGCTCCAGCTGCACAAGCCGCTCTGATGTTTCACGTGCTGATCCCTCTACCTGGAATGCTCTTCCCCCACGTTTACATGGTATGTTCCTTCATCTCTTTTTGATCTTTTCTCCAAGTTACTCTCTAGTAAGTGAGGTCATTTCTGAGCATTCAACTTATAATCGCAATCTCCCTGTCCCACTAGCCTTCCTTATCACCCTAACCCGTTTTAATAATTTTACTAATTTTTAAATTATCTCTCCGCATTTGAGAATATAAGCTCTAAGATGGAAGGATTTTGTTGTCTGGTCTGTTTTCTGCTGTGCCCCAGTGCTTAGAACTGAATCTGCTCAAAAAAAAAAAAGTCTATTAAATGAATGACAAACTGAGCAGGACTAAATGTACCGACATGGAAAGATCTCCAAGCACTGATTGCTAAGTGAACAAAGAAAATAACAAAACATATCCTGTATGGTCTTGTATTTGAAAAACCCTGCAGTATGACATAGTTTAATAGTATGCAAACGCATACATAATTGTCTGAAAGGACATACACCAAACTGACAAGAGAGGTTACTTCTGGAATATGAGTGGGATCAGAGATTAGAGTTACAAGGCACAACTACTTCAAATGTCTTTTTCTTCGATTTTTCACGAGAATATATAAACATATTCATATATTATTTACACAATAAAATGCACAGAGTAAAAACAGAATACTGGACTGGGAATCATATAAAGCTAGATTCTGGTTATTTTCACACAGGTACTACCCATCTGAATTTGGAGCAAGTTACTTGCCCTTTCTGTGCCCCAGTTCTTCACTTGGAAAGTATGTTTGACTTTGCTTACCTCACAAGGTTACTGTGAGCTACAGGTCTGCCAGAGCACTGATTTGTCACTAACCATCCTGTCTGCCTATCCATCTTTTCTATACTGTGTGTCTATGAGACAAAGTTCATAAGGTGGGAGAGAGAGTTCCAAAAAAACCTTTCTTCTAAGCCAGCCCTAAGAATTAACAAGCAAAAGGTCTCATTAGGCCAGTGTCCTTCCTAAAACAAACTGTTTCTTAGGTTGCCCATCAAAAACCTTTTAAGAGACTTCCGCTTCCAATTAGGATGAAGAAGAATGTGAAAGGCCTTCAACTCCTTTGGTAACAATAAAAATCCAGACAATACAAAAATTATACTGAATGGAAGGAAGAACTTCCTTGATTAAATGAATTCTAGAGAAAAATGAACCTTTCAGAGGTGAGCAGAGAGCCACGATAGTTTCCATATTTGGGTGCCTTGTCTAGCTACTAATGAATGGAAGAGAGAGCCTTTCATAGAGAAACTTCACAAGGACAAGGAGAAAACCAGCCAAGCTTTGAACAGTATTATGGGTTGATGGGACGGAATGGGATCTGGAAGGGTCCTCAAGCAAACACAGATCACTTAGTATAATAATTCTCTTGCCTCACACCCACCCCCTGAATTTT
Organism: Aethalodelphis obliquidens; assembly: GCF_003676395.1. Lineage (NCBI taxonomy): Eukaryota > Metazoa > Chordata > Mammalia > Artiodactyla > Delphinidae > Aethalodelphis > Aethalodelphis obliquidens. The sequence goes on along the minus strand of NW_020838043.1, from coordinate 3,485,983 downwards.
GCCAAGGAAACCACAGTGAAGGAAAGGCTCAGAAGTAGAAGGATACAACACAAATTGTCACAGAACTCAGATTTGGGGCCCTGCGAAAACTGAACCTAAAGATTTCAGAAATATCAGCAAAAACCTCCTCTGCTCAAATACTGACAGGATCAAAAAGGCAGCAGAGGGGCAAGAGGTTGGGGTTTGGGCTAATTACAAGTAAACTAAGTCTAACTAAAAGGAGGGCCCAGGAGGATCTTCAAGACTGCGGAGGAGTAAGACGTGGAGATCACCTTCCTCCCCACAAATACTCAGAAACACATCGACATGTGGAACAACTCCTACAGAACACCTACTGAACGCTGGCAGAAGACCTCAGACCTCCCAAAAGGCAAGAAACTCCCCACGTACCTGGGTAGGGCAAAAGAAAAACGAATAAACAGAGACAGAAGAATAGGGCCGGTACCTGCACCAGGGGGAGGGAGCTGTGAAGGAGGAAAAGTTTCCACACACTAGGAAGCCCCTTCGCGGGCAGAGACTGCGGGTGGCGGAGTGGGGGAGCTTCGGTGCCGCGGAGGAGAGCACAGCAACAGGGGTGCGGAGGGCAAAGCAGGGAGATTCCGGCACAGAGCGTCGGTGCCGACCAGCACTCACCAGCCCGAGAGGCTTGTCTGCTCACCGGCCGGGGCGGGCGGGGGCTGGGAGCTGAGGCTCGGGCTTCGGTCGGAGCGCAGGGAGAGGACTGGGGTAGGCGGCGAGAACACAGCCTGCAGGGGGTTAGTGCGCCACGGCTGGCCGGGAGGGAGTCCGGGAAAAAGTCTGGAGCTGCCGAAGAGGCAAGAGACTTTTTCTTGCCTTTGTTTCCTGGTGCGGGAGGAGAGGGGATTCAGAGCGCCGCTTAAAGGAGCTCCAGAGACGGGCGCGAGCCGCGGCTAACAGCGCGGACCCCAGAGACGGGCTTGAGACGCTAAGGCTGCGGCTGCCGCCACCAAGAAGCCTGTGTGCGAGCACAGGTCACTCTCCACACCCCCCTCCCGGGAGCCTGTGCAGCCCGCCACTGCCAGGGTCCCATGATCCAGGGACAACTTCCCTGGGAGAACGCACGGCGCGCCTCAGGCTGGTGCAACGTCACGTCGGCCTCTGCCGCCGCAGGCTCGCCCCGCATCCGTACCCCTCCCTCCCCCCAGCCTGAGTGAGCCAGAGCCCCCGAATCCACTGCTGCTTTAACCCCGTCCTGTTTGAGCGAAGAACAGACGCCCTCAGGCGACCTACACGCAGAGGCGGGTCCAAATCCAAAGCTGAACCCCGGGAGCTGTGCAAACAAAGACAAAGGGAAATCTCTCCCAGCAGCCTCAGGAGCAGCGGATTAAAGCTCCACAATCAACTTGATGTACCCTGCATCTGTGGAATACCTGAATAGACAACGAATCATCCCAAACTGAGGAGGTGGACTTTGGGAACAACGATATATATATATTTTTCCCTTTTTCTCTTTTTGTGAGTGTGTATGTGTATGATTCTGTGTGTGATTTTGTCTGTATAGCTTTGCTTTTACCATCTGTCCTAGGGTTCTGTCTTTTTTTTCACTTAAAAATTTTTTTCTTAATAATTATTTTTTATTTTAATAACTTTATTTTATCTTCTTCTTTCTTCCTTTTTTTTCTCCCTTTAATTCTGAGCCGTGTGGAGGACAGGCTCTTGGTGCTCCAGACAAGTGTCAGGGCTGTGCCACTGAGGTGGGAGAGCTGAGTTCAGGACACTGGTCCACAAGAGACCTCCCAGCTCCATGTAATATCAAACGGTGAAAATCTCCCAGAGATTTCCATCTAAACACCAAGACCCAGCTTCACACAACGAACAGCAAGCTACGGTGCTGGACACCCTATGCCAAACAACTAGCAAGACAGGAACACAACCCCATCCATTAGCAGAGAGGCTGCCTAAAATCATAATAAGGCCACAGACACACCAAAACACACCACCAGATGTGGACCTGCCCAGCAGAAAGACAAGATCCAGCCTCATCCACCAGAACACAGGCACTAGTCCCCTCCACCAGGAAGCCGACACAACCCACTGAACCAACCTTAGCCACTGGGGACAGTCACCAAAAACAATGGGAACTACGAACCTGCAGACTGCGAAAAGGAGACCCCAAAACACAGCAGTGAAGCAAAATGAGAAGACAGAGAAACACACAGCAGATGAAGGAGCAATGCAAAAATCCACCAGACCTAACAAATGAAGAGGAAATAGGCAGTCTACGTGAAAAAGAAATCAGAATAATGAGTGTAAAGATGATCCAAAATCTTGGAAACAGAATGGAGAAAATACAAGAAACGTTTAACAAGGATCTAGAAGAACGAAAAAGCAAACAAACAGTGATGAACAACACAATAAATGAAATTAAAAATTCTCTACAAGGGATCAATAGTAGAATAACTGAGGCAGAAGAATGGATAAGTGACCTGGAAGATAAAATAGTAGAAATAACTACTGCAGAGCAGAATAAAGAAAAAGAATGAAAAGAATTGAGGACAGTCTCAGAGACCTCTGGGACAACATTAAACGCACCAACATTCGAATTATAGGGGTCCCAGAAGAAGAAGAGAAAAAGAAAGGGACTGAGAAAATATTTGAAGAGATTATAGTTGGAAACTTCCCTAATATGGGAAAGGAAATAGTTAATCAAGTCCAGGAAGCACAGAGTCCCATAGAAGATAAATCCAAGGAGAAACATGCCAAGACACATATTAATCAAACTATCAAAAATTAAATACAAAGAAAAAATATTAAAAGCAGCAAGGGAAAAACAACAAATAACACATAAGGGAATCCCCATAAGATTAACAGCTGATCTTTCAGCAGAAACTCTACAAGCCAGAAGGGAGTGGCAGGACATATTTAAAGTGATGAAGGAGAAAAACCTGCAACCAAGATTACTCTACCCAGCAAGGATCTCATTCAGATTTGATGGAGAAATTAAAACCTTTACAGACAAGCAAAAGCTGAGAGAGTTCAGCACCACCAAACCAGCTTTACAACAAATGCTAAAGGATCTTCTCTAGGCAAGAAACACAAGAGAAGGAAAAGACCTACAACAACAAACCCAAAACAATTAAGAAAATGGGAATAGGAACATACATATCAATAATTACTGTAAACGTAAATGGATTAAATGCTCCAACCAAAGACATAGATTGGCTGAATGGATACAAAAACAAGACCCATATTTATGCTGTCTACAAGAGACCCACTTCAAACCCCAAAGTTAGCAGAAGTAAAGAAATCATAAAGATCAGATCAGAAATAAATGAAAAACAAATGAAGGAAATGATAGCAAAGATTAATAAAACTAAAAGCTGGTTCTTTGAGATGATAAACAAAATTGATAAACCATTAGCCAGACTTATCAAAAAAAAAAGGGAGAAGACTCAAATCAATAGAATTAGAAATGAAAAAGGAGAAGTAACAACTGACACTGTAGAAATACAAAGGATCATGAGAGATTACTACAAGCAGCTATACGCCAATAAAATGGACAACCTGGAAGAAATGGACAAATTCTTAGAAATGCGCAACGTTCCAAGACTGAACCAGGAATAAATAGAAAATATGAACAGACCAATCACAAGCACTGAAATTGAAACTGTGATTAAAAATCTTCCAACAAACAAAAGCCCAGGACCCGACGGCTTCACAGGCGAATTCTATGAAACATTTAGAGAAGAGCTAACACCTATCCTTCTCAAACTCTTTTAAAATATAGCAGAGGGAGGAACACTCCCAAACTCATTCTACCAGGCCACCATCACTCTGATACCAAAACCAGACAAAGATGTCACAAAGAAAGAAAACTACAGGCCAATATCACTGATGAACATAGATGCAAAAATCCTCAACAAAATACTAGCAAACAGAATCCAACAGCACATTAAAAGGATCATACACTATGATCAAGTGGGGTTTATCCCAGGAGTGCAAGGATTCTTCAACATATGCAAATCAAACAACGTGATACACCATATTAACAAATTGAAGGAGAAAAACCATATGATCATCTCAATAGATGCAGAAAAAGCTTTTGACAAAATTCAGCACCCATTTATGATAAAAACCCTTCAGAAAGTAGGCACAGAGGGAACTTTCCTCAACATAATAAAGGCCATATATGACAAACCCACAGCAAACATCGTCCTCAATGGTGAAAAACTGAAACCATTTCCACTAAGATCAGGAACAAGACAAGGCTACCCACTCTCACCAGTATTATTCAACATAGTTTTGCAAGTTTTAGCCACAGCAATCAGAGAAGAAAAAGAAATAAAAGGAATTCAAATTGGAAAAGAAGAAGTAAAGCTGTCACTGTTTGCAGATGACACGATACTACACATAGAGAATCCTAAAAATGCTACTAGAAAACTACTAGAGCTAATCAATGAATTTGGTAAAGTAGCAGGATACAAAGTTAATGCACAGAAATCTCTGGCATTCCTACACACTAATGATGAGAAATCTGAAAGTGAAATTAAGAAAACACTCCCATTTACCACTGCAACAAAAAGAATAAAGTATCTAGGAATAAACTTACCTAAGGAAGCAAAAGACCTGTATGCATAAAATTATGACACTGATGAAAGAAATTAAAGATGATACAAATAGATGGAGAGATATACCATGTTCTTGGATTGGAAGAATCAACACTGTGAAAATGACTCTACTACCCAAAACAATCTACAGATTCAATGCAATCCCTGTCAAACTACCAATGGCATTTTTCACAGAACTAGAACAAAAAAAATTCACAATTTGTATGGAAACACAAAAGACCCCGAATAGCCAAAGCAATCTTGAGAAAGAAAAACAGAGCTGGAGGAATCTGGCTCCCTGACTTCAGACTATACTACAGAGCTACAGTAATGAAGACAGCATGATACTAGCACAGAAACAGAAATATACATCAATGGAACAGGATAGAAAGCCCAGAGATAAACCCACGCACATATGGTCACCTTATCTTTGACAAAGGAGGCAAGAATATACAATGGAGAAAAGACAGCCTCTTCAATAAGTGGTGCTGGGAAAACTGGACAGCTACATGTAAAAGAATGAAATTAGAACACTCCCTAACACCATGCACAAAAGTAAAGTCAAAATGGATTAAAGACCTAAATGTAAGGCCAGACACCATCAAACTCTTAGTGGAAAACATAGGCAGAACACTATGACATAAATCACAGCAAGATCCTTTTTGACCCACCTCCTAGAGAAATGGAAATAAAAACAAAAATAAACAAATGGGTCCTAATGAAACTTGAAAGCTTTTACACAGCAAAGGAAACCATAAACAAGACCAAAAGACAACCCTCAGAATGGGAGAAAATATTTGCAAATGAAGCAACTGACAAAGGATTAATCTCCAAAATTTACAAGCAGCTCATGGAGCTCAATATCAAAAACACAACCCAATCCAAAAATGGGCAGAAGACCTAAACAGACATTTCTCCAAAGAAGATATACAGATTGCCAACAAACACATGAAAGAATGCTCAACATCATTAATCATTAGAGAAATGCAAATCAAAACAACAATGAGATATCCTCTCACACTGGTCAGAATGGCCATCATCAAAAAATCTACAAACAATAAATGCTGGAGAGGGTGTGGAGAAAAGGGAACCCTCTTGCACTGTTGGTGGGAATGTAAATTGATATAGTCACCATGGAGACCGGTATGGAGGTTCCTTAAGAAACTAAAAACAGAACTACCATACGACCCAGCAATCCCACTACTGGGCATATACCCTGAGAAAACCATAATTCAAAAAGAGTCATGTACCACAATGTTCACTGCAGCTCTATTTACAACAGTCAGGACATGGAAGCAACCTAAATGCCCATCAACAGATGAATGGATAAAGAAGATGTGGCACATATATACAATGGAATATTACTCAGCCATAAAAAGGAATGAAACTGGGTTATTTGTAGTGAGGTGGATGGACCTAGAGTCTGTCATACAGAGTGAAGTAAGTCAGAAAGAGAAAAACAAATACCGTATGCTAACACATATATATGGAACCTAAGGAAAAAAATGGTCATGAAGAACTTAGGGGCAAGACGGGAATAAAGACGCAGACGTACTAGAGAATGGACTTGAGCATATGGGGAGAGGGAAGGGTAAGGTGGGACAAAGTGAGAGAGCGGCATGGACATATATACGCTACCAAACGTAAAATAGCTAGCTAGTGGGAAGCAGCTGCATAGCACAGGGAGGTCAGCTTGGTGCTTTGTGACCACCTAGAGGGGTGGGATAGGGAGGGTGGGAGGGAGGGAGGCACAAGAGGGAAGAGATATGGGGACATATGATATATGTATAACTGATTCACTCTGTTATAAAGCAGAAACTAACACACCATTGTAAAGCAATTATACTCCAATAAAGATGTTTAAAAAAAAGAAAAAAGGAGGGTCCATTCCCAACCCAGGTATCCTTTAGGAGAAATATGAAAAAAATCAGTCATACATGCTCATTGCCATACCTAAGAAAGGGCTCAGATATTCAGGATAACAAACAAAACAAACTGAAATTATACTTCAGTCGCCACTGTTCTTGTAGATAAAATGTCCAGAATACAGTAAAATTTTGAGATATGCATAGAGGCAAGAAAATGTGGCCCATGATCAACATAAAACAAGCAGAAGAACCAGATTCAGAAATGACTATTACTGAATTTAGCAGAAAAGAACTTTAAAACTATTGTAAATATACTGTTTCTATAAATATAATGTATGTGTATGTGTATTTTGTAAGAGAAATGGAAACTCTCAAAAAACAAATGAAGTTCTAGAACTGAAAAATTCAAAAATACAAAAAAAAATCACTGAGTGGGCATAACATCAGATTTGGACACTACAAAAGAAAGGATCAGTGAACTGAAATACAGGACAATCGAAATTATCCAAATGGGGCTGGATGGTGAGGCAAAGTGACTAAGAAAGAGCAAAAGAGAACTTCTGGAGATAAACCATTCTATATCTTGACTGTGGTGGTGTAACTTGGGTATATCTATTTGGCCAAAGTCATAAAATTGCACACTTCAAATGGGTGCATTTTATTGTATGCATCAATAAGTTATACCTTAATAAAGTTGACTTAAAAATACATAGAGGGGCTTCCCTGGTGGCACAGTGGTTGAGAGTCCACATGCCAACACAGGGGACACGGGTTCGAATACTGGGCTGGGAAGATCCCACATGCTGCGGAGCAACTAAGCCCGTGCGCCACAACTACTGAGCCTGAGCTCTAGAGCCCATGAGCCACAACTACTGAAGCCCGTGTGCCTAGAGCCTGTGTTCCACAACAAGAGAAACCACTGCAATGAGAAGCCCGCAAAGTCTGCGCACTGCAGAGAAGAGTGGCCCCCCCACTCGCTGCAATTAGAGAAAGCAAAGACGCAGCAACAAAGACCCAGTGCAGCCAAAAATAAATAAATAAAATAAATTTATATAAAAAATACATAGAAACTGAGTAGTGTTTCTGAAAGTTGTGTCCTGCAGGCCAATCACTGGTCTGTTTGCCCTGAGATACACTCCTCTTTACCCTGCTCTGCTCTCCATCACAGGGGTGCTGACTCCTCTAGGCTGCTTCCCAGGCTCCCAAGTCAGCTGATTACCAGCAATGAGCAGCCAGTAGGAGGCACTGGTGGACGAGTAGTTGGAGGAGGGGAGGAAGCCGGGGCACTTTCTCCCTCTTCTTGTGTTCTGTATGGTGGCTTTAGCAACCAGCTGCATCTCTTCTTTACACCTAGCTCCCAACATGCTGACTCACAATAGTTCCAGGTGATCCTGGCCCCTGGGTTCTGGTAAAATCACCTCTCTCCTGTGTCCCTCCAGCCAAGGGACAGATGGTAGCTGCTTCCTGCTGATGCTAATTTCTGAGCCACCTCAGTTCCCTGTTTGCCTTCACAGCTCTTCCATCACTTGTGTAACCAGTTTCCTGTATTATGTTTCCTCTATTTTAAATACTTAGAGTAGTTTCTGTTTCCTGATTGGATATTGACAGATACACACTTGCTGCAAGAAAGCAGATGCCCTACTCCAGCCAGATGCCTCATATTTACATAAGGAGAAGGAACGGTTAGAGGCAATCTGTGTTTTAGTGTGAGCAATGCCCAGAGCCAGAGAAACATATGAACCAGAAGGGTTGTTTTCATGCCCTACAAATAGGACGTAGTTATGTATCAGGGCAGAACCACTATTAAATCATCCCACCCTTGCTCCCACCATTCCAACCTTTCTCAGCTTCCTGGGACCACAAAATGGTATCTGTGAAGATTACTCTCCATAGTGTGGGCTGGCAGGCCCTGATGTGGAGCTGGGCATTTCTCAGGCTGGCTTTCCCATTCTCACAAAGGCAACAGGAGCCGAAGAGTGTTCCTGCCCGAACTTTGGTTCTGCTCTCTGATACGCTCCCAGGGATCTCCACACAGATGGAGCCAGTTAAACTCTATTCCTAATTTGCAAGTTATAGTAGAGACGAGGATGTGTTCACTGAACCCCATCTACTTTTTTCCCCCCTGGGCACTCAGCCAGAGCACATTTCCCAACTTCCTTTGCAAGTAGGTTGGGCCATGAGACTGGATTTTGGTCAATGAAATGTGCTAAGGAGTAACAAACATCACTTCCTGACCAGACTCATACAAATCTCCCTGGTACAGTCAAAAAGTGGAAACAACCCAAATGTCCATCAACTGATGAATGAATAAATAAAATGTGGTCCATCGGGACAATGGAATATTATTCAGCCATAAAAAAGGAAGAAGTACTGACACATGCTACAACATGGATGAACCTTGAAAACATTTTGCTAAGTGAAAGAAGCCAGTCACAAAAGATCACATATTATATGATTCCATTTATATGAAGTGTCCAAAATAGGCAAATTCAGAGGCAGAAAATAGATGAGTGGTTTCCTAGGGCTAGGGAGTGAGGTGGGGGAACAGGGAGCAACTGCTAATGGATTGCCAAAATAGATTAGGGGCTTTTTAGGGCTGGGGAGAGAGGTTAGTGGAAAATGGGGGGGAGGGGTGGCTGGTAATAGGTTCACGGTTTTGGGGGCAGGGATGATGGAAATGCTCTAAAATTGATTATTGTGATGCTTATACAACTTTGAGAATATATTAAAAACCACTGACTTGTACACTTTAAATGGGTGAATTGTATGGTATGTGAATTATATCTCAATAAAGCTTTTACAAAACACACAAAACATCCCTGGCAATTCACCACGCTCTCTCTTGTCGTTTGTCTGAAAGGAGATTTCAGGAACTAAGAGAGGGAAGAACGTGAAGATGCAAAGAGACTAGATTATCAAGCAATCACCTCAAGAAGAGACTGCCCAACGAGGATACACGCACCTTGGAATGCTGCATAAGTGGAAAAAAAAAACAACTTTATGTTAAGTCGCTGAAACTGTGACGCCATTTGTTATAGCAGTTACCCTACCCTGACTAATACCAAGTCAACAACACTAAGAAGGCACGGGTTTCCTCAGTGAGTAAGATCAACTCCCCACTGACTCTGCATCAAAACTTGCTTGACAGACACCTGGGATCCCCCACTACGAAAACTTCCATCACCACTGACCCTGACCTAGAGTATGCAGCCCTACAGTTTTCTGAATTCCCTGCTTTGGGCCCTGCCTTACTTCAATGGTTATCTTTGAATGGTTGTATTACCAGTAATTGTGTTTTTATATTTATCTGTATACACTGAATATGTATGATTTAGTTGTCTTTGTTTTTACGCATACAGAGAAAAAATACAGTAGATCTGCTTTCTACTACCAAACCCTTAACTGTAGCACCCAGGTACTCATTATATGGCTCTCCTCCAACTATATGCCACAGCTGTGATCATTTAGCCATTTATTCTTTCATCCACTCAATAAAACTTACTGAGCACCTACTATGTGGTATGGGGTAGACAATGGCCTAGTATACCATGGCCCCTGCTCCCCTCTGGCTCACAATCTAGGGGGAGGGAATGGTAAATATTAAACATGTAAACACAGATAAGTGAGTGCTACGAAGGAATAGAGCAAGTGCTGTGAGAATGAATAATAGCATCGTTTTTAGATGTGGTATTCTTTGCAATATCAACCTCTCTCAGAAAGGGACATTTAAACTAGGCCTTGAAGTGCCATTTGGGACAACGTGGATAGACCTAGAGGGTATTATGATAAGTAAAAGAAGTCAGAGAAAGACAAATCCTGTATGATTTCACTTGTATGTGGAATCTAAGAAAACAAATCAACAAACATAACCAAACAGATAGAGACTCACAGATACAGAGAACAAACAGGTGGTTTCCAGCGGGGAGGGGATGAGTGAAATAGGTGAGGGAGATTAAGAGGTACAAACTTCCAGTTCCAAAATAAACGAGTCATGGGGATGAAATGTACAGCATGGGGAAGAGTCAATAACTCTGTAATATCTTTGTACGGTGACAGATGGTAACTAAATTTATCATGCTGACCATTTTGTAACATAGAGAAATATTGAATCACTATGTTGTGCACCTGAAACTAACAGTGTTGTAGGGTCAGTTGTACTTCAATTTAAAAAACATGTAGACACGGTGGAAACGCATCAAAATGCTAATGGAGGTTATCTCTGGGGGCTGGGGATTATGGGTGATTGCTATTTTTTATGCTTTTATGCATTTCTAGTTGTCTGCAATGCACATGTATTGCCTGTAAAATTAGAAAGAAGACAATAAATGTAAAAAATAAATAAAAGATAAAGGTCAATAAGCAAACAAACAAGACGCTGAAGAATACACAGACTCAGTTAGGTAACAATGAGCATTCCAGACCGAGGAAACAGCTTGTGCAAACACGCACAGGGGAGAACAGTGTGCTGCTCTTAAGAGCGGAAGGCAGGTGAGGATGGCTCTAGGGCAGTGAACTAGGAGGTGCAGGGCCAGGCCAAGGCAGGGCCAGGCCTCCCCGTCAAGGGACTTCTACCCAGCAGAACTGAGAAGTCAGTCACTAAATTCCACGTGTTACTCCAAATGGCTTTCCAGATCCTAGCTCTTCCCAAGAAGCCTTCCCCAAATACCATCACTGAAGATGACACAACACTGGGGGCTGGGATTCTCTGCTGGGAAATAGAAGGGAAATTAACATTTATCCAGCATCTCCTATGTCCCAGGAACTGTGATAAGTTTTTTTTTTTACTTATGATATTCTTATTTAATTCTTAAAACCATCTCATTAATTCCCATTAACCTCATTTCTTCCACAGTGGTTCAGTCCATGGTTTTGTGGGCTGTAAACATCAGAATCGTTTTGAAATATTTCTCAAACCACTCCAAAGTTAAATGCTCTCTAGACAACCAACTCCTAGTCAGCTAAGAGCTATGGGCAACATATATACAATGGAATATTACTCAGCCAAAACAAAGAAAACAGAAACAGATTTCGAAAACAAAATGCAGGGGGAGGGATAAATTAGGAGTTTGCGATTAACACACACACACTACTATATATAAAATAGATAACCAATAGGGACCTACTGTATAGGACAGGGAATTCTACTCAATATTCTGTGATAACCTATATAAGAATCTGAAAAAGAATGAATATATGTATATGTATAACTGAATCACTTTGCTGTACACCTGAAACTAATACGACATCGTAAATCAACTATACTCCAATAGCACTTTGAAAAAAGAGCTATGGGCAACTTTTTGGCTAAATTACGAGTAGTTTTTCTTATTTACTTTAAATAGCCATAATTTCTACAGACTAAGCCAGTAAGTCACCTCACATCTGCTATGTTGACTCCTCTGCAATCTTCCCCCACTCCAGGAGTTATGATGTGATGATCTGATATATGTATGCATTGTGAAATGATTACCACAAGTTAGTTAACACATCCATCATCTCACATGGTTACTTTTTTGTGTGGTGGGAACACTGAAGATCTACTCTCTTAGCAAATTTCAAGTATACAATACAGTATTACCAACTGTATAGTCACCATGCCGTACATTACTTTCCCAGAACTCATTCATCTTATAACTAAAGTTTGTACCCTTTGACCAACATCTCCCCATTTTTCCCTATCCACCAGCCCCTGGCAATCCCCATTCTACAATCTGGTTCTATAAGCTTGAAAATTTTAGATTCTGCATATAAATGAGATCATACAATATTTGTCTTCCTTTGTCTGGCTTATTTTACTTGGCATAATGTCCTCCAGGTACATCCATGTTTTTGCAAATGGCAGGATTTCCTTCTTTTTTACAGCTGAATAATATTTCATTGCATACACACACACACACCACATTTTCTTTAGCCATCTGTTGACCGACACTTTGGTTGTCTCCATACCTTGGCTATTGTGAATAATGCTGCAATGAACAGGGGAGTGCAGATATCTCTTCGAGATACTGATTTCATTTCCTTTGGATATATACCCAGAAGTGGGGTTGCTGGACCATATGGTAGTTCTATTTTTAATTTTTTGAAAAACCTCCACACTGTTTTTCATAATGGCTGAACCAATTTACATTCCCACCAACAGTGTACAAGTGTTCCCCTTTCTCCACACTCTCACCAACACTTACCTGTGAGTTCTTTATATATTTTGAATATGAACTGCTTATCAGGTATCTGATTTGCAAATATTTTCTCCCACTCAGTAGGTTGCCTTTTCATTTTGTTGATGGTTCTTTTGCTGTACAGAAGCATTTGAATCTGATGTAGTCCCAACTGTTTATTTTGCTTTTATTGTTTATGTTGCTTTTGTTGCCTGTGCTTTTGATGTCACAGCCAAAAGAAATCAGTGTCGAGGACAATGTCAATGAGTTTTTCCCTATGTTTTCTTCTAGAAGTTTTATGGTTTAACGTCTTAGATATAAATCTATAATCTATTTCAAGTTAATTTTTGCATATGGTATAAGATAGGATCCAATTTTATTCTTTTGCATGTGAATATCCAGTTTTGCCAACACCATTTATTGAAAAGACTATCTTTTCTCCGTTATGTATTCCTGGTGCCCTGTCAAAGATTAGTTGACTGTGTGTGTGTGGACTTATCTCTGGGCTCTCTATTCTTTCCACTGGTCTATGTGTCTGTATCATTTTGCCAGTATCATATCGTTTTGATTACTATAGCTTTGTAATACATATAGTTTGAAATCAGGAAGTATGATACAGCTTTGTTCTTCTTTCTCAAGATTGCTTTGGCTATTTGGGGGTCTTGTGAGGTTCTACACGAATCTTAGGATTTTTTTCCTATTTCTGTGGAAAATGCACAGAATTTTGATAGACATTCTGTAATCTTTTTATATCACACTAGGTAACCTCCCCATTTGAATTAAGAAGTAAAAGGAGGGGATAAATGAAGAAGGAACCGAACTTTTATTAACAGCCATCTAGCTGCCAGGGGCTGTGCAGGCCACCTGCATGTGGTGTATCTCATTTAATCCACACCATAGGGATCTCCAACCTGGTTTACAGATGAGCAAACTCAGGCTTAAGGAGTTTAATTACCTTGTCAACACCATATTGCTGGTAAGTGATTCAAACATCAAAGCATATGCTCTTTTCACAACCAGAATGACTCCCTATAAAGCAGTGGTCTCACGCAAGGCTGACTGTGTCCCTAGGGGACACCTGGCAATGTCTGTAGACACTTCTGGTTGTCACAACTTGGGGGTCGGGTTGCTACTGGCACCTAGGGCGGAAAGACTGGGAGGTTGCTAAACTTCCTACAATACATAAGATGGAGAATTACGCAGCTCTAGTTGGCACTAGTGCAAAGTTGAAAAACCTGTTATAATCAACTCTGAATTTTACTAAACACTATTCTTTTTTCTACAAATATTGTTTCTACTCAAACAAACCCTGTCTCATTCAAAATCATCACCTCAGAGGACCATTACTCATCCCAGCGATGTTCTCGTGCTAACAGCACTTTTATCAACATTGCTTTATGAAACTTCTTCCTGTAAACTATCTTCCTTGGCGGCACATCTCTGTACTTTCCTAGTAGTTTTGATATGTGGAAATGGTCAAAAGTTTTCTCTTAAACTTGGTAAAAATACGGGTAACCAAGCTACACAGTAATAGTCACAGCCTCAGCCACAGCCAAACACCTGCTTCCTGCCAGGATTACTCCCTGGAAAGCTTACTGCAAGGTAGGTGTTAGTATCCCATTTCACGTATGAGGAAGGTATGGCTTCAGGAGATTTAGTGGCTTGACCATGGCCATAAGACTTAAGTATAGGAGCTGGAATTCAAACCCAAGTCTGTTTGCCTTCAAAGCCCACAGTAATGATACTGATTTCCTATATACCGTGTTAGCTTACTCTTAAAGCAATCCTGAAAGGAAAAAATCCCCCCCAATGATACAATGATATTCTGAATAATGGCAAAATTGTCCAAGGCAGAGCACTGCAGCATGATTAATATGAAGAGAACAAGTTCACCTGTCTGTATAAGTTCAAGTATGTAATACATACACACGTGATTACATTTTGAAATCACACGGTAACTTGAGTCACCCCTAACGAGCTCTCTCCTTTAGCACAAAGCCCTTCCACTGACACACAACTAAGTCAGTAAATGAAGGAAGGACAAAAGAAAGGGAACTGAAGCAGGAATTTGACAGAAAAGGTAGATAACATAGGCTCAAAGAGGCCAGCGGGGAGGAAGGAGGACAGATGGAAGTGGTAAGTTCTTTGGATAAATATGTTTCAAAAGGAAAATATGTATTATTGGCCAGGCCACTGCTCAGAAGATAATAAGATGGTCCACTTCTCAAAAAAAAAAGCAACTGGTCTTTTGGTATAAAAAGTGTTTATTATGAAAGTGGCTTCAATATTCAGCTACTGTCTGATGCTCTCAACATACGTGAAAAAGTAGGACATACAACAGTATGGCCCTACAATTCCAAGAGGCCCATGGCGTATTTTAGTTGCCCATCGGGCAAACAAAATATAAGCTAAAGCTTTCTGGGAAGAGTTTCACTGATTATGCCATGATATGATTCAATTAGTGTATGTAGAGCACTGTGCCAAAGCTGGGGAGCTCTGCTCCCAGAGCTCTTATTGACCAGCTATTTTACTTTGGGCCTTTGCCTTTCTTTCTTCCCCCTCTCTAAAATAAAGGATTTAGACTACATCAGGGGTCCCCAACCCCCAGGCCGTGGACCAGTGCCGGTCCTTGGCCTGGTAGGAACCGGGCCACACAGCAGGAGGTGAGCGGTGGACGAGTGAGTGGAGCTTCATCTGCCGCTCCCCACCGCTCACATTACCGCCTGAACCGCCACCCTTCCCCACCGCCTCCCTGGTTCATTGAAAAACTGTCTTCCATGAAACCGGTCCCTGGTGCCAAAAAGGGTGGGGACCGCTGGACTACATGATTCCTTGTAAATTCACAGATTTTGTGCTTCTCCTCACTGCCAGGAAAACAATCACCACAAATATGTATCCTTCTTTTGCAACATGGTTTTAGGTAGCTGAAGGCAAATAAACTATAAAAGTAGGGCTATGTAAACCAGACAAAGTATCACATTATACTGCTTCTATGTGGAATCTAAAAAAATGATACAAATCAACTTATTTACAAAACACAAATAGACCCACAGACACAGAAAACAAATTTATGGTTACCACAGGGAAAAGGTGGGGAGGGATAAATTAGGAGTTTGGGATTAACAGATACACAGTACTATATATAAAATAGATAAACAACAAGGACCTACTGAATAGCACAGGGAACTATACTCAATATTTTATAATAACCCATAATGGAAAAGAATCTGAAAAAGAATATATATATGGATATACATATACATATATACATGTATATGTATATATATATACACATAGATATGTGTGTGTATATATACATATATATGTATGTAAAATCACTATGCTGTACACCTGAAACTGACACAACATTGTAAACCAACTATACTTCAATTAAAAAAAATAGAAAAAAAGTAGGGTGATGTCATCATTTTCCTACTCTTTACAAACATGTAATAAAAAATGGCTATTTAGATAAATATATGGCGAGATCACACAGTGAATATAAACAAAAGAAACCAAAACAAAAGGAGGCTGGTGGTTACTGCAGAGACAACAAGCTCTCACCGTCCCTCCACCTGAGCAATGACCTGGCTGGGCACCCCAGAGGCCAAGGATGAGCTGACTGCTGTAGGTTCTGTAACAAGCCTGCAGACCCTTTGGTGTGGGCTGGATTCAGTAACTTTCATCTAATATTCCCCCCACACACACGTTTCCAGGGCCCACAGAGTATCTTCCTCTCTCCATCACTCCCCTTAACTCACTTACAGAGAGACACATCATATTCCAATAAATGTGTCACACATTCAGTTTCCCTTCCATTGCTGAGTAATTCAATGAGTTCAGTTTTGCCAGGGCTGGCAGTCTGGACCCAAAGATGCAGGGAGTAGAATATGAGTACACTCCTGCTTTGAGACAGGTTGAGTTTTGTTATTTTTAAACCCAGGACTTTGATTCTGTTATTCTTCTTCCAGGCCATGCCTCTGCCTGCTGCCTGGATCCCTGGTCAGGATCTTCTGGCTGCATTAGCATATCTAATAAAATCCTGTCTGTAAAAGTAACAGCAACTAAAAACTGTTCATAAAGGTTCCATGCCATTGGGAGGCAAGCAATTTAACAGCTCAGTGGAAACTTGAAGTAGCTTTGAATGGGCTTCTAAGGCAGTGAAAGGGAACCTACCAGGAAAAGATGCCGACTCAAGGCAGCTTTCCTAATACAGGGAGCCCTTGCCTAATACAGGAAGGGTCAAATCATTCATTACTGTCAACTTTTAGTAACACTGATGGCCATCATTTGTTCCACTTCCTAAGAGTTAATGGTCAACTGTAATGCAGGAAAATTCATTATTTGCCCATCACTATATTCCCTTTACAGAAACACGGTATCTCCATAAACTTTCTCAAAACTGCACCTAATGTGAAATCCTGTGACTCTGCTGACAGCTGGCCAAATTATACCTAAAGCAAAGATGTGAAATTCAGGATCAGATTCCATGTATAAGTGAAGCAAATATTTCAATTCTACTGAAAATCCCTCGTTGGTTGGAGAAAATGAGGTTCTTGGCACTGAGGAGGCCAACTTCAATATACATATTTGTGGTGACTGTTCTCCTGGCAGTGAAGAGAAGGACTGTCTAATAGGGAGCCAGCAGACTAGAAGGAAAACACCCATCATCAGAAAGGTGTCTATCTGGCAAGCAATCCCAGCCATTCTGCTTCCAAATGGGAAACATGTACCCTCTAGGAATCACTTCATCCTGCCACACCCGGTTCTCTTAGATTCTGATTTTCCATTTCAAAATATGTTTTATTCTTTCATTACTTTGAGTGGATGGTAATCAGATAATTTCGTTCTGCTTGACAAACATTATCTCTGCTTGGTCCGGGAAAAGACTTGGTGATGAGCACTTTAAAAAGCCCTCTTAGTTTTAATTTAATGAACCATTTTTTAAAATAGCACTTAAAGTGTGCCAGGCATTCTTCCAGAAACTTCACCAGTGATAAGTCATTAATCCTTGTTAAGTCAAGGACCGACCAAGTATAACTTAAGTATAAATAAAAGCAGAACCCACTACTCTGGGGGAAGAGAGTTACAAAACTTTTTTTTTTCAGGCTTAAGGAAGATGCCCTTCCGAATGTTCCCTGCCTTGAGATGCTGAGTTTAAAGACTGCTGGGGAGAGAGAAAGCACATTTTCATAGAGACCATGAACCCCTCCGCCAAAAAGAATCCAAATCCTGAGTACCACTATTTGCCAGTATCTAGTACAGCAGGACACAAGCACGTGCTACGTACCCAACAGAAATGTGTCCGTATGTGTGCAAACATCATGCACAAGAATGCTCACAGCAGGACTGTTCTTAGTATCCCCAAACTGGAAACAACCTACAGGTCTATCAGCAGTAAAATGGATAAATCACTTGTGGCATATCCACACAATGAAATATTCCACAGCAAGGAGAAAGAATGAACTAGTGACACATCCAACAGCACGGACGAATCTCACAAACACAATGCTGAGTGAAGGAAGCCAGACACAAAACAGTACGTACTGTGTGATTGCATTTATACGAAGTTGAAGGACAGGAAAAACTCATCTATGGAGACAGAGGTTACAATATATGAATAACGGCTGCCTATGGAGGGGTGGGGACTACCTGCAGAGGGGCACAAAGGTACTTTCTGGGGGGGGTTGGAAATGTTGTATATTTTTTTTTTTTTTTTTTGGAAATGTTGTATATTTTGATAGGGGTGTTGTTTACATGTGTAGATCTATTAAAACTCATCAATTTGTATAAAGATCTACGCATTTCACTGTCTGTGCATTTTACACACTTCAATACAAAAGAGAGATGTAGCCTCATATGCATTACAAGAAACCCGAAGCCATGGGCTTCTGTGTTGCTGCTGCTGGGCAGGTGCTGCCAGTAGCAGGTCCACAATCTATAGCTTAACCCAGCTGCTGAAGCAAAGAAAAGCCTCTGAGAAATCAGACCCAAAAGTCCTCTAACTCGGGTTACCATCGACCCTCACTATATTCATTCCTTGAGGAAGATGTTGGCCATGGAAGGTTGATAAGAAGGTGCCGGAACTCTTTGGTTCTCAAGCCGTGTTTGAATATCCTCCCAGAGTTTTTTGCCATGTGATTCAAATATGACCAATTCCTAGCCCCAGCAGAGGACAGGCCCAGTGGGAAGTGTATTTGGGCGTGGTTCTCACCATGTTCCCCTAATGCCACCCCTCCTCCTGTATCTTACTGGGGAGGAAGAGTGACTGTAGGACTAAGACATTTAGGCAGCTCAGATTTTGTGAAATTGGATGTGTCAGACTCCTAGTTATCCTCCAAATCCATAGTAGCCGAGTTTGAATGGGCACATGGCCACCCAGCTAGCGACTACATTTCCCAGCTTCCCTTACAGCTAGATAGGGATCATGTGACTATGTTCTCACCAATAGAATGTCAGTGGAAGTGGCATGTGCCAATTCTACTTGCTTTAAAGGAAACTGCTTGCCCTGGGCTTCTACTCTTTACTCCTTTCATTAGGCTGGAACGCAGAGTAGCAGTGACCTAGCTTCAACTAGAAGAGGACAACACTCCTGGGAATGAAAGAGCTACAAAATGGTCAGAAGCTAGGTCCCTGAACAACTCCTGGGGCAGTACTATGCCACTAGCCTGGCCCACTCACCTCTAGACTGCTATGTAAAAGAGAAATTTCAATCTGATTTAAATCACTGCATTTGGGGGCTCTTTACTACAGCATCTTAGCTGACACCCCTAGCAATAAGCTTTTGAGGTTCATGGTCTCCAGGCAGGAATTTCGAAGTCTCACATACTCTACCTGGCCCAGTAATTTGTACTCCAAAGTTCAGATTATACTAGTACATAAAGACAGCACCCTCTTTCCCCATCATACAACGTTAATCCTGTTGTTAAACCTGCCCCCACCCACCCAGCCTACAAGACACTCTCAGCTCCTTACTTGTGTACACAAGGTCCTTTCAAGACACGGTCCCACCCTCCACACTCTGCTCACTGCAGACATTTACTTCACCTACATCTCATGTTCTGGATGTTCCCAGAAGGCAAAATGCACATGAAGAACTATCTGCTCACACTTCTGGCCAAGTGGAACAGCCTTTTCACCACTCCCATCCCACATTCTATCCCACCCATGAGGCAATTTTTTACTAAATCATAAAAACCCAGCCCCAGGGCTCCCCTGGTGGCACAGTGGTTAAGAGTCCTCCTGCCTATGCAGGGGACACGGGTTCAATCCCTGGCCCGGGAAGATCCCACATGCCATGGAGCAACTAAGCTCGTGCGCCACAACTACTGAGCCTGTGCGCCTAGAGCCCGCAAGCCACAACTACTGAAGCCCGTGTGCCCAGAGCCTGTGCTCTGCAACAGGAGAAGCCACCGCAATAAGAAGCTCATGCACCACAATGAAGAGTGGCCCCCGTTCACCACAACGAGAGAAGGCCCACACACAGCAACGAAGAGCCAGTACAGCCAAAAATTTTAAAAACCAAATAAATTAATTAATTAAAAAAAAACCCAAGCCAGTCCCACCCAGGTGTCCGCTCCTCTGATGAGATGGGGCTGGGAGATGCTCTCCTCAGCTCCTTGCCTGGGTGGGCAAGTCAGGCTCTAGGGCCAGCAGAAATCCTCGTTTGAGGGTCCCACCGAGTTCCATGGTCAGAGTGCGGCAGCTGAGCAGAGCGGCTGCTTGGGACTACTGCTCGGGCGCTGCAGAAAGCCTTCTTGGAATGTGACATGTTATCACTTTGGGACCGTTAGCTAGCTGCTCCTGACGTGGCCACATGAAGGCTCAGACTGTCCTAGTCCCTGAACTGAAGAGAACCAACACTGTTAGCATATCTCTCATCACCATGATTGCAAGGTATTTCAATGAAGACTATCAGGAGGACATCTACAAATCCCAGACCGGCATGTGCAAGCTCTGAGGAATGCTGGAATAACCCAATGTATGTGGGTGACCGTTGGAGACAGCTGAGACAGAGCTACAAAAGGGCAGTGGCTGACACCCAACTCATAGCCCATGTTCTCCAGCCGTGTGGCTGACAGGGTCTTGGTGCTTCGGCCGGCTGTCAGGCCTGAGCTTCTGAGGTGGGAGAGCCGAATTCAGGACATTGGTCCACCAGAGACCTCCCGGCCCCATGTAATATCAATCGGCAAGAGCTCTCACCAATTTCCCCGTCTCAACCCTAAGACCCAGCTCCACTCAATGACCAGCGAGCTACAGTGCTGGACACCCCATGCCAAACAACTAGCAAGACAGGAACACAACCCCACTGATTAGCAGAGAGGCTGCCTAAAATCATAGTAAGTTCACAGACACCCCAAAACACACCACCGGATGTGGTCCTGCCCACCAGAAAGACAAGATCCAACCTCATCCACCAGAACACAGGCACCAGTCCCCTCCACCAGGAAGCCGACACAACCCACTGAACCAACCTTACGCGCTGGGGGCAGACATCAAAAACAAGGGTAACTACGAACCTGCAGCCTGCAAAACGGAGACCCCAAACACAGTAAGTTAAGCAAAACGAGAAGACAGAGAAATACACAGCAGATGAAGGAGCAAGGCAAAAAACCCACCAGACCTAACAAATGAAGAGGAAATAGGCAGTCTACCTGAAAAAGAATTCAAAATAATGATAGTAAAGATGATCCAAAATCTTGGAAATAGAATGGAGAAAATACAAGAAACGTTTAACAAGGATCTAGAAGAACTAAAGAGCAAACAAACAGTGATGAACAACACAATAAATGAAATTAAAAATTCTCTACAAGGGATCAACAGCAGAATAACTGAGGCAGAAGAATGGACAAGTGACCTGGAAGATAAAATAGTGGAAAAAACTACTGCAGAGCAGAATAAAGAGAAAAGAATGAAAAGAATTGAGGACAGTCTCAGAGACCTCTGGGACAACATGAAACTCACCAACATTCGAATTACAGGGGTCCCAGAAGAAGAAAAGAAAAAGAAAGGGTCTGAGAAAATATTTGAGGAGATTATACTTGAATACTTCCCTAATATGGGAAAGGAAACAGTCAATCAAGTCCAGGAAGCACAGAGTCCCATACAGGATAAATCCAAGGAGAAACTCGCCAAGACACATTAATCAACTATCAAAAATTAAATAAAGGACTTCCCTGGTGGTGCAGTGGTTAAGAATCTGCCTGCCAATGCAGGGGACACGGGTTCAAGCCCTGGTCCGGGAAGATCCCACATGCCGCAGAGCAACTAACCCCCGTGTGCCACAACTACTGAGCCTGTGCTCTAGACCCTGCAAGCCACAACTACTGAGCCAGTGTGCTGCAACTACTG
Organism: Aethalodelphis obliquidens; assembly: GCF_003676395.1. Classification (NCBI taxonomy): domain Eukaryota; kingdom Metazoa; phylum Chordata; class Mammalia; order Artiodactyla; family Delphinidae; genus Aethalodelphis; species Aethalodelphis obliquidens. Next base: position 3,464,041 of record NW_020838043.1, on the reverse strand, counting down.
AAGCCCGCGTGCCTAGAGCCCGTGCTCCACAACAAGAGAAGCCACAACAATGAGAAGCCCACGCACAGCAACGAAGTGTAGGCCCCGCTTGGAGCAACTAGAGAAAGCCTGCATGCAGCAATGAAGACCCAACGCAGCCAAAAATAAATTTTAAATAATAATAATTAAATAAAAAGAAAAAATATTAAAAGCAGCAACAAAAAGCAACAAATAACATACAGGGGAATCCCCATAATGTTAACAGCTGATCTTTCAACAGAAACTCTGCAAGCCAGAAGGGAGTGACAGAACATTCTTAAAGTGATGAAAGGGAAAAACCTACAACCAAGATAACTCTACCCAGCAAGGATCTCATTCAGATTTGACAGAGAAATTAAAACCTTTACAGACAAGCGAAAGTTTAGAGAATTCATCCCCACTAAACCAGCTTTACAACAAATGCTAAAGGAAGTTCTCTAGGCAGGAAACACAAGAGAAGGAAAAGACCTACAATAACAAACCCAAAACAATTAAGAAAATGGTCATAGGAACATATCGACAATTACCTTAAATGTAAATGGATTAAATGCTCTAACCAAAAGACACAGACTGGCTAAATGGATACAAAAACAAGACCCGTATATGTGCTGTCTACAAGAGACCCACTTCAGACCTAGGGACACATACAGACTGAAAGTGAGGGGATGGAAAAAGATATTCCATTCAAATGGAAATCAAAAGAAAGCTGGAGTAGCAATTCTCATATCAGACAAAACAGACTTTAAAGACTATTACAAGAGACAAAGAAGGACACTACATAATGATCAAGGGATCAATCCAAGAAGATATAAGAATTGTAAATATTGATGCACCCAACATAGGAGCACCTCAATACTTAAGGCAAATGCTAACAGCCATAAAAGTGGAAATCGACAGGAACACAGTAATAGTAGGGGACTCTAACACCCCACTTTCACCAATGGACAGATCATCCAAAATGAAAATAAATAAGGAAACACAAGCTTTAAATGATACATTAAACAAGGTGGACTTAATTGATATTTATAGGACATTACATCCAAAAACAACAGAATACACTTTCTTCTCAACTACTCATGGAACATTCTCCAGGACAGACCATATCCTGGGTCACAAATCAAGCTTTGGTAAATTTAAGAAAATTGAAATCATATCAAGTATCTTTTCCAACCACAATGCTATAAGACTAGATATCAATTACAGGAAAAAAAGTGTAAAAAAACACAAACATATGGAGGCTAAAAAATACGCTACTAAATGAACAAGAGATCACTGAAGAAATCAAAAAGGAAATCAAAAAATGCCTAGAAACAAATGACAATGAAAACACGATGACCCAAAACCTATGGGAGACAGCAAAAGCAGTTCTAAGAGGGAAGTTTATAGCAATACAATCCTACCTTAAGAAACAAGAAACATCTCAAATAAATAAGTAACCTTACACCTAAAGAAATCAGAGAAAGAAGAACAAAAGAAACACAAAGTTAGCAGAAGGAAAGAAATCATAAAGATTAGATCAGAAATAAATGAAAAACAAATGAAGGAAATGATGGCAAAGATCAATAAAATTAAAAGCTGGTTCTTTGAGAAGATAAACAAAATTGATAAACCATTAGCCAGACTCATCAAGAAAAAAAGGGAGAAGACTCAAATCAATAGAATTAGAAATGAAAAAGGAGAAGTAACAACCGACACTGCAAAAATACAAAGGATCATGAGAGATTACTACAAGCAACTATATGCCAATAAAATGGACTACCTGGAAAAAATGGACAAACTCTTAGAAAAGCACAACCTTCTGAGACTGAACCAGGAAGAATCAGAAAATATGAACAGACCAGTCAGAAGCATTGAAATTGAAACTGTGATTAAAAACCTTCCAACAAACAAAACCCCAGGACCCGATGGCTTCACAGGTGAATTCTATCAAACATTTAGAGAAGAGCTAACACCTATCCTTCTCAAACTCTTCCAAAATATAGCAGAGGGAGGAACACTGCCAAACTCATTCTATGAGGCCACCATCACCCTCATACCAAAACCAGACAATGATGTCACAAAAAATGAAAACTACAGGCCAAGATCACTGATGAACATAGATGCAAATATCCTCAACAAAATACTAGCGAACAGAATCCAACAGCACATTAAAAGGATCATACACCATGATCAAGTGGGTTTTACCCCAGGAATGCAAGGATTCTTCAATAAACGCAAATCCATTAATGTGATAAACCATGTTAACAAACTGGAGTAGAAAAACCATATGATCATCTCAATAGATGCAGAAAAAGCTTTTGACAAAATTCAACACCCACATATGATAAAACCCTCCAGAAAGCAGGCATAGAGGGAACTTACCTCAACATAATAAAGGCCATATATGACAAACCCACAGCCAACATCGTTCTCAATGGTGAAAAACTGAAACCATTTCCACTAAGATCAGGAACAAGACAAGGTTGCCCACTCTCACCACTATTATTCAGCATAGTTTTGGAAGTTTTGGCCACAGCAAACAGAGAAGAAAAATAAATAAAAGGAATCCAAATTGGAAAAGAAGAAGTAAAACTGTCACTGTTTGCAGATGACTTGATATGATACACAGAGAATCCTAAAGATGCTACCAGAAAACGACTAGAGCTAATCAATGAATTTGGTAGACTAGCAGGATACAAAATTAATGCACAGAAATCTCTTGCATTCTATACACTAATGATGAAAAATCTGAAAGAGAAATTAAGGCAACACTCCCATTTACCATTGCAAAAAATAAAATACCTAGGAATAAACCTACCTAAGGAGACAAAAGACCTGTGGGGAGAAAATTATAAGAAACTGATGAAAGAAATTAAAGATGATACAAATAGATGGAGAGATATACCATGTTCTTGGATTGGAATTACCAACATTGTGAAAATGACTTTACTACCCAAAGCAATCTACAGATTCAATGCAATCCCTATCAAACTACCAATGGCATTTTTCACAGAACTAGAACAAAAAATTTCACAATTTGTATGGAAACACAAAAGACCCCGAATAGTCAAAGCAATCTTGAGAAGGAAAAATGGAGCTGGAGGAATCAGGCTCCTGGACTTCAGACTATACTACAAAGCTACAGTAATCAAGACAGTATGATACTGGCACAAAAACAGAAATACAGATCCATTGAACAGGACAGAAAGCCCAGAGATAAACCCACGCACATATGGTCACCTTATCTTTGACAAAGGAGGCAAGAATATACAAAGGAGAAAAGACAGCCTCTTAAATAAGTGGTGTTGGGAAAACTGGACAGCTACATGTAAAAGACTGAAATTAGAACACTTACTAACACCATCCACAAAAATAAATTCAAAACGGATTAAAGGCCTAAATGTAAGACCGGACACTATAAAACTCTTAGAGGAAAACATAGGCAGAACACTCTATGACATAAATCACAGCTAGATCCTTTTTGACCCACCTCCTAGAGAAAGGGAAATAAAAACAAAAATAAACACATGGGACCTAATGAAACTTCAAAGCTTTCTGCACAGCAAAGGAAACCATAAACAAGACGAAAAGACAACCCTCAGAATGGGAGAAAATATTTGCAAATGAAGCAACTGACAAAGGATTAATCTCCAAAATATACAAGCAGCACATGCAGCTCAATATCAAAAAAATAAACCACCCAATCCCCAAATGGGCAGAAGACCTAAATAGACATTTCTCCAGAGAAGATATACAGATTGCCAACAAACACATGAAAGGATGTTCAACATCACTAATCATTAGAGAAATGCAAATCAAAACTACAATGAGGTATCACCTCACACCAGTCAGAATGGCCATTATCAAAACGTCTACAAACAATAAATGCTGGAGAGAGTGTGGAGAAAAGGCAACCCTCTTGCACTGTTGGTGGGATGTAAACTGATACAGCCACTATGGAGAACAGTATGGAGGTTCGTTAAAAAACAAAAAATAGAACTACCATATGACCCAGCAATCCCACTACTGGGCCTTTACCCTGAGAAAACCATAATTCAAAAAGAGTCATGTACCACTATGTTCATTGCAGCACTATTTACAATAGGCAGGACATGGAAGCAACCTAAGTGTCCACTGACTGATGAATGGATAAAGAAGATGTGGCACATATATACAATGGAATATTACTCAGCCATAAAAGGAAACGAAATTGAGTTATTTGTAGTGAGGTGGATGGACCTAGAATCTGTCCTACAGAGTGAAGTAAGTCAGAAAGAGAAAAACAAATACCGTATGCTAACACATATATATGGAATCTAAAAAAAATGGTTCTGAAGAACCTAGGAGCAGGACACGAATAAAGACGCAGACGTGGAGACTGGACTTGAGGACACGGGGAGGGGGAAGGGTAAGCTGGGACAAGGTGAGAGAGTGGCATGAAGTTATATACACTACCAAATGTAGAATGCATGGCTGGTGGGAAGCAGCTGCATAGCACAGGGAGATCAGCTAGGTGCTTTGTGACCACCTAGAGGGATGGGATAGGGTGGGTGGGAGGGAGACGCAAGAGGGAGGAGATATGGGGATATGTGTGTAACTATGGCTGATTCACTTTGTTATACAGCAGAAGCTCACGCACCACTGTAGAGCAATTATACTCCAATAAAGATGTTGGGGGAAAAAAACCCAGCCCCAAAGACCCCAGAGAAGCTTCTTTAAAACCCCAAAGCAAAATGCCTTCCTCCCTCTATTATGCTTTGATATTCATTAAGATATTTATCATTCTGAGCTGTATGTATTTAGTTACATGTCTGATCTCAGAGCTAGAATATATGTTCCAAAGACAAAGTCCCTGAAGGTTAAGATCATGCCTTGTCCATTTTCTTAACTTTAGCACTCAGCTCATGATCTGGCTCATACTCAATGAGGGCTGAATGAAAGAAGGAGACAATTTAACAGCTGGCATATTTCAAAACTCTATACGCACATTATCACTCTTACCTATTCAGTGCAAATGCATAGTGGAACTTAATGTTATGCTGGTCAGCCAAATCACACGTCGGCAGCATTTCCAGTGTTTCTACCAGCTTCACCATTGCATCATAGTCCTGTTGGCAAGAGGTCTCAAGGTGAGAAAGGCAGGAAACACAGCTCTTTGCAGGTTTTTCTGAACAGTTACGAACATGAGACCGCTTCAGCATTTAAATACAAGCCTTTCCCTACAGGCAACATTTAGTGACGTTAAAGCCCTTAAAAGAATAGCAGTGAGATTAAAAACAACAAGGTGGATGAGAGAGAAGACAGAGAAAGAATCCCTGCTATCAGAGGTCACAAAAGGACCGAGGAAAGGAAGTTAGATTCAAAGACGATAAAACAAAACAAATGAGCCCAGCAGCCAGGAAAAGCTACCACGTTTTGAGTGGAGGAGAGTTAACACCAGCAGGGCTGTGGGTTAAAATGAACGGGACATAAACATGTACGAAATCTTACAGTTATTTGCCATGTAAAGGGGGGGAACACCCCAATCCTTCCTATTTTGTCAGAAACAATCACATTCATCTAAACCAGAATTTCTCAACCTTGGCACTACTGACATTTGGGGGCTGGATCATTCTTTATGGTGGGGGCTCTGCTGTGTATCGTGGGATGTTAAGTGGCATCTATGGCCTTGACCCACTAGATGCCAGGAGCACTTCCCCCTCCCTCCTCGAGTTGTGACAACCAAGTATGTCTCCAGATACTGCCACGTGTCCCCCGCTTGAGAACCACAGCTCTAAACTGCAATAATTACCCAGGGAGAAATTGCTACTGTGTTTGTCTGAGCTGTGTCCCCTCTGAGCAGTGCCATCTGCTACCATTTCAGTCGGGCTTACAATCGTTCCGGGCCAACTCGCTGACAGCCAGCCACAGTTAGCAGATGAGGACTTCCCACTGAAATCTCACGTCTGTTTTGTGGCTTTACACCTCAATGCTGCTACCCAGGGATAGGGAAGGCAGAGTATTGCAAGAAGCTTCTAGCTCACCCTTGAGCCCAAGAGTCCCACCAACGGAAGGTTATAAAGAGGAGAGATGCGTGAAAGCAAGGGCAGAAGGAAGCCAGCAACTCAACAGAAGAAAAACTTCAAAAAAGGTCATTCCCATTCTCTTGTTCCATGGGGCATAATTTAACCATCATAATTCCTAATAGCATCTGCTATTAAAATCAATTAGATGCATCTGTTTATCACCAGGGGCACGAGTTCCTTAAGTGGTTGACTCTGTTCTTGGTTCAGGTTGTAAATGGAAGCCTCTCTCGTTCAGATTTGAAGACCCGTGGCCAACAACCTCCAATATGGCTTTGTAGAGTTCTGCAGATTACGTACATCGCCCTGTGTTCCTCCAAAGGAAAGGAAGGCAAGACATCCTTAGAAATGGCTCCACAGCATTAAACTTGGAGGGAGGAAACGACTGATTTCCTCCATGGTACCATATTCTACAAACCCTGTCTCAAGAACTCTCCAGAAGCCTCTGTCACCTGTCTTAGAAAAAACCCCGGCATTCCCTGGGTCCTGGACTTGCCTCTCCTACTCCTGCTGTCCCTTCCACTAATAGGTAGTGGTAAACAAAGAATGAAGTGACAAAGGCCTAAAGGAAGTAGCAGAGGAGTTAAGAGCAAAGAGGACAGAGCCGGTTGCCTCAGTTTGAACCTTGACTTTGCCAACTGCTGTGTGACCTTAGGCAAGTTACTTAACTTCTCTGTACTTCATGTTCCTCATTTGTAAAATGGAGATAATCCAAGTGTATACCCCATAGGCTTATGAAGAGAATTAAGTGAATTAGGACTTGCAAAGGGCTTGGAACAACGTCTAACACAAAGTGCATATAAACTGTTCAGTTCTAATTCCTTTTATTAAGCAGTACTGTTTCTGAGATCTTGCTGGAGTGGCCTTCTTCAATATTTCCACCACAACAGATATGCGAGGTGACCTATGACCTAGCCACATCCCTATTTTGTCTGTAAAACAGTTACCTAACCATACACCTAGTGTAAGAGTACTTCATATGAGAAATTCCTCATGTCAAGGAAGAAGTGTGATAGTCTCAGACAAGCATATTTCATACCTGGATATCACGATAGGACAGCAGTAAATTAATGACGATGTCTGAGGTCAGAACCTCGGTATTGTCCATGCGGAGCTTGATGCGAGCCAGCTCCTTTGCCAGTGCGTCACCCCGGTATTTCTCTCTGGCTCTCCGGATGTCATTTAACAAGGTTTCTTTGTAATAAGCACTGGAGAGGAAAACAAGAAAACCTCTAGTCGCATCAATGTGCATCCAGGACTGTGTTGCCCTTAGCAGCTCAAACAAACTTGGTTCTCGTTGACAGGACTTAGGCTAACACATGGGGGTCTCGCCCAGACCTCAGACTCCCTGCATCCCCAAACAGGAGACACGTCCTACTTGTGAGTGACATTCTGCAAAAACTCACCACTAAACAGTAACAAAGAAATATCAGTTCATTATGACCTTGAAAATATTTTCAAACTTGACCCCATATGTATCTGGATGACCCACAGGACTTGCTACCCACCCCAGCCCATCCCCCTCTCTCTGGTATTTTCAAACACAAAGAAGACAAGAAAGTACCTTACTTGAATAGTAATTTCCCCCACGATTAAGAGATTTTTCACAAAGCTGAACAAAACTCCAAAGCCACGAAACAGAGTAAAATGAGAACTTCTTTAAAATGTATCTATCAGGTGTCCCCAGCTAGTAATCACAAAGCTTTCTGCAGCTGGTCGAGAGCCAGAACCTGGATGTGTCCACGAGCATTCCAAGAAGCCGTGCCTGGACGCTTACGAGCAACCTCGGCCTTTTACCCCCTACTCCCCTTGTCATTTTTGACAGCCAGAGTCTTTTCTGTAAGCAAATATAAGATGTAAAACTTCCTTCATGTGGGTGTCTAGATAATAATAGGGATGTATGACAACATTTCGAGCAGTTTAATTCCACACTGGAATGTCTCACCATAGCCCCTCAAAAACCAATGCTAGTATCTGGTATTTGGTTTAAAATCTTTAAAAATGACCGAATTCGGTATACAGAGGCCAACTTACAATGACCATAGATTGACTTAAATATGTTGTCTACACTCCAAGTAATTTTTTTTTATGGAGACTGGGCATTGCCAAGCTGTAATACTGTCAACCCATTAAGCAGCTGAAATGTTTTAACTGGAGACAGTAAAATTAGGCTGTTTATTAAAAAGAATAGGTTCAGTAAGTAACACTCTTCAGAGAATGAAAAACAACACCTAACAAATGTCACTTTTAATAGTTATAAAACTATGTCAAAAAAAGTGTTTACCGTACACAGCCTGGTCCAATGCTTATAATAAGGTCTCAATGAACATTTCAGGAATTAAGTGATGTCCCACAGAAAGTGCTCTGATAAAATTATCAGTGCATTGCTTTAATTTTTATTTCCTTATTTGTCTATTGCTTGTTACCCCAATGATAAGCAAATTAGCAGATTCTACTAATGTTTAAAATTCTATGATTAATCAAATGAGTCAGTAAGTTGGGTGACAGCCATTGTCCATTTGCTGGACTATAAAGGCATCAAAGCTGTTAAAGTATTATTAGTTCAGCCTGACAAGTAAAAATTTATACTTTAGTTTAGACTTGTTTTCAAGGGTAATTCTGAAAAATAGTTTTAATAAACTAGGAAACCTAGTAAGAATGGTAACTTGTAAGTAAATGAACAAAACACTGAATTAAGTATGGCTTGGAGACATCATATATGTAATAAATTTGCAGCCATTTCTGCCTCTGGTAACCAGGGAAGATGCTGCTCATCAATGTGGACTTAGAAATGGCTTCAGGGACTTCCCTGGTGGTGCAGTGGTTAATAATCTGCCTGCCAATGCAGGGGACACGGGTTCGAGCCCTGGTCTTGGAAGATCCCACATGCCACGGATCAACTAAGCCTGCCCACCACAACTACTGAGCCCTCACACCACAACTACTGAAGCCCGCGTGCCTAGAGCCCATGCTCCACAACAAGAGAAGCCACTGCAATGAGAAGCCCGCACACTGCAATGAAAAGTAGCCCCCGCTTGCCGCGACAAGAGAAAGCCCATGCACAGCAACAAAGACCCAATGCAGCCAAAAATAAATAACTAAATTAATTAATTTTTAAAAAGATTAAAAAAAAAAGAAATAGCTTCAAACCCCTTTTCCTCACAGGGCTCTGGGTAGCCTTCATCAATCTATCAAAGTTGGCATTTGAGCTGAAAATTTATCTGCCACCCCTGTTACAGATGTTTTAAACCATAAGCACCATTTACCCTCTCACTAACCCTTGCCAGGTATCTGGTAGTTCAAGGAGTGGAATCAACTAAAAGGTATTTCAAGTTCTCTGAAATTAAACCAAATCAAAAGAGTTGTTTTCCTCCTGAAACATACATGAAGTGAATGAGAAACAAACTTGAATAGACTTCTTGCAAAGACCTTGCTCATCTAGGAGACTCAAGCTAGCCTACTTCCTTGTCAGACCTGAAAAGATGATACTGAGAGAGTTCTCTCCCTGAGCTTCACTAAAATGTTCACTGTGCAATAAGACAATAGTTACCAAGGGGGGACTGAAAGAGGCTTTCCAGGGATGTGCTGCAAAAGGTCTCTCATTTGCTTTCTATGTTGGCATGTGGTCACATATGTCTGGGTTTCCAGTCTTCTTTTCCCATTACAATCTGTAGCAGAAACTCTGTGTCCAGAGGAGAGGTGACAGGATAGAAAAAGAGAACAGGCTGTTAACAAGTGTGCACCTCACACCAACCCTACAGTAGTAACGCTCCACAGTTTGGGGAGCCACAATGCAAGCCACAGGGACGTGTGGTCCCTTACATTTCAAGTCAGTCCTGCCAGTGCTTCGGATTTTCATTTGTTTTGGAAGGACAAATCCTTCTTGAGACGTAACTTTCAGGAATAAATCCTTTAAATTGGCCACAGGCAAGGAAAAAAAACCCAAAAACTGGATCCTTTGGTTAAGTAGAATAATTTTTCTGCCTTCAAGTTTTAGAACAGGGATGTTTTAAGGACTGGTTTCTTGAGCACTGAGGCTCAAAGAGGTGAGCTAACTGTTCCAAGGCTACACTGTGAAGAATCGCCTGGGCTAGGATTCAAACCCAAACCTGTCAACTCTTGAATCACTACTCCACACTTTCTCCGACATAAATCTACCAAGAACAGGTCACAGGACACGCTGAGGTCAGGATGGCTTCAGCTTGACTCAGTACATCCCCACTTTTACAGCACAAGGACTTATGGTTGGAATGACTTTGCTGATGCATTTTAACAACCTTAACAGCTGATGGGTAGCAGGGAGGAAATCACGTTCAGAAATGACCTTGAAACACAGAATCTCAGAGCTGAAAGAGCATGAAAGAAAATCAGTGACTTAAGTTCCTTATTTTCTAGATGAGAAAACAGCTACAGAAAAGTTATTTGTTAAGGTCACACTGGGAGTTGGAGCCAAACACAAGCTCAACCCTGACCTCATCTCCAGTTTTATTCTCTTTCGGTTACACCTCAACGGCCCAACTTAGTGAGACAGTAAGGAACACTGGATTCAGGGATGACTTCAAAATAATTGGTCGGGGTTCCCCACTCTCTGGGCACTAAGGTCTCTTGAAGTTACATCACCTCCATGGACGTGAAAGGAAAATTTTGGCAAAGCTCCCAGCGTTCTGACGGTTGATGGGAATTACCATGAGGTCACATGGATGTCCTTGAGGAGGCTAGTAAACCTGTCCACCAGGGGCACACACAGCGGACCCAGGATGGTGTCCCAGTTGGGCTGCATGTACTCCGAGGCACGTCTCTGGGCGTCACTCTCGCAGCAAAAATAATCAGCGCATGGTGTCATGATGTACGGGATGAAATAATAATTTCCACTAGATGCCTGGGAAAAAGAAACAAAAATGTTTCACGAAATAATTGATGCAGAAGCACAGCTGTGGACTTGGGCAGGTGGAACCTTGGTGGGACAGGAAAGGAGAAAATGTCTGACGATGAACGACTTGCACAATATGACTATGAATCTATCATACGCAAAACAGGAAACCACTCAATTTCACAAGCTCTAACACGTGGACATACGACAAAAATTTGGTTTCAAATGCTGAACTGATCTGTATATGTTTCTGAACTTCATCAGCAAAGATTTTAGGGTTTTAAGTCTCAGAAATTACATCATTTCATTACATCTCCCCCCAAATCAGAGGGAACTTCAGCCCAATGATAACCAAGGATTACAATGTAAAGGCTTATTTTCTTTCTTTCAGCATAGGTGGAAAAGCCTTGTTATTTGATAATTTAACCACAGGTGAACTATTTATAAACTTCGTTGAGTAAAAACTGTTTTGCTGGAAGCAGATATTACTAAATGTGATTACTCTCAGAGATGTTTTGAAAAAAAAGGATCTGTTTAAAAATTTTTATATTGTCAAATAATACTCAAGTAAAACAGTATGTTTTTTCTATGGAATAATCATACTTCATAGTCAAATTGTAATCCTTTGTAAAGCATAAACACCACCTTTAAATAGCATTAAGCCCATGCTCAGTTTTTAGCAGATTTGGTGGACTAAAATATGTTTTTATATGACATTCTTCTATCATAGTCAATATTTTGTCTATACTGTCATAAAAAGCAACTAGGTTAAAATTTCAGACTCTCTAATTCCTTTATCTTCACTAAGTTTTAAAGAACTTACACGGTGCCAGAAATAATTCATCTGACTTCTTCCCTTTAATTTTTTCAACTAAGGGAGTTATCTAGGAATTTTGGCATAATGCAGACATAACCTTGGGAAGTACACTTTCACCAAGAATGAGAAGTCAAAGAAGCAACACAGTTTCATCTAAATTAAAAAGAAATTCATTCATCACAGAGACAACTGTCAGAATGCTACAACCTCAGATCAAACAGAAGTCTTGGGAAAACTTTCCACATTGGGGAACTAGCTTGCAACAAATATGTGACCGACATTTTAAAGTTTTCCTTTTGAATAAGATTTGCTTACACAAGGACAGGTGGCATTCTTATTTCTATCTAAATTCAAAATACAAATAATTGTCCTGCAATTATCTCCCTCTTTTGTACCTTCTAGAGCATCTGTAGTCCTGTCACGACATGTCTTTAGGCCCTAAAATAATTCGTTAAGCAAAAATGACTAGTGATGCCCCACTCAACCATATTTGAGACGGTCAGCAAACTTTTTCTGTTAAAGGCCAGATGGTAAATATTTCTGGTTTTGTGGGCCATATAATTTCTACTGCAACTACTCGACTCTGCTGTTACAGCATGAAAGCAGCTGCAGACAACATGTAAACACGAGCATGGCTGTGTCCCAATAAAACTTTTATTTATGGGCACAAATTTGAATTTCATATTTTCATATGTCCTGAAGTATTCATCTTCTGATTTTTTCCAAGCACTTAAAACTGTAAAAGCCAATGTGAGCTCACAGGTCATCCCAAAACAGGTGGTGGGCCAACCCTTGTCTAACACTAAGCTTCCTGATGTTTCATGATTCCTGATAATAGGTTTGATGAGAGTACTTACCCTGCTACAAAACAGCAGCTGGATGCTGTCCCCGTGGACACTACATATTGGGGTTAAACACCTCAAACTACAAATGTCAGTCTGTTACAAAGAGAAGTAGCAAAATTTTTGGTGTGTTGGTGATAACTGGGGAATGGGAGGAACAAAGACCCTTCCCCCTCTAGTAATATCTTCAAATTCTCAAAGACAGGTTCAAATTGCCCAGCAAAGTAAGGTTTTGGTAGGTTAGAGACGAATTTCTCCATCATCTATAACAAGAAAGCCATGTTGCTAAAGTTAATTAAATTAAATGCCATTTATACACTCAGAAGTTAAATTGCTTGTTCTTCTACCTGAAATTGGTCGAGTTACGGTAAAAGATTTCCTAGTCCAGACTAAGAGGGAGAAAAGAGCTGTGTGAATCAGTGAAGTCCAGAAGGTAAAAAAAAAAAAAAATCCTTGAAGAAATAGAGTTTGCTATTTTCAAAAAGTTAGAGCTAGGGGGCTTCCCTGGTGGCGCAGTGGTTGGGAGTCCGCCTGCTGATGCAGGGGACACGGGTTCGTGCCCCAGTCTGGGAGGATCCCACATGCTGCGGAGCAGCTGGGCCCGTGGGCCATGGCCGCTGGGCCTGCGCGTCCGGAGCCTGTGCTCCGTGATGGGAGAGGCCACAGCAGTGAGAGGCCCGTGTACCGCAAAAAAAAAAAAAAAAAAAAAAAGATAAAAAAAGTTAGAGCTAGCCTCAGGTGTGTTGAGCTCCTCAGATCCCCTCCCCAGAAAAACAAACATAACTGGTAACACATATTTTTTAAAAACCATTTAAAGTCTCTATAAGTTGTCTTAAGAACATACAGCAAATGGAGAAACGTTTACTCGAGAAAATCGAGTAAATCTTGATAAGAAGACTGAGACTCTAGTATTTGAGCTATAACCTGCTCTTCCCCTACCCTCGAGCCCAGAGTGACAATTCTACTCTGGATGGGTATAGCCAAGAAGATGGGACCCCCTCCCACCCTCAGCTTCAAGTCTCGGGTGGCAGTTTCTCCCTGGGAAGGCTAGGCCACCAGCATCCTCATTCACCACAGCCCTGTCCTGTAGAAGCTCTATCCCAGGCAAGCATGGCCAAGAGGACCAGGGCTCCATTTCTCCACCGCGTTCCCACTTGTATGGCAGAAGCTCTGTCTTAGGTGAAACAGGCCAAGAATACTGGGCCCTGATCATCTATGTCCCAGCTCACATAGGGTAAAGGTTCCATGCCAAGAGAGGCAAGCTGAGAAGATCAGGGACTGCTACCCTTGCCCAGCACCCCACTCATAGCAGGGTATCACTCTGAGAGGGGCAGGCTGCTACTCCCCGCTCCCCAGCTCTGGAACAGTGGTGCAGAGGCTCTGCCTAGGGTAGAGGCATGCTGTAAGAACAGAGAGCTTTGCAGCTCTCCCTAAGGGGACTGACTTTATGTGAAACATAGCATGGAGAAGTTCAAACCTACAGGCACTGTCAAAGACAATGGAGATTTTTATGGCAAGAAATTAAGAGGAGGCTGGTAGCTCCATGATAGCAATGGGTGAAAGGTAGACAAGCTAGAAGTTTAACAAAGAGAAACAGGGGAAGAGAGAGTTATGAAAGGCTTCCTGCGGTCAGAGTGAATCTTAAAGGCCAGCTTTAAAAACTACCCCTGCAAAGAAGCCCAATGTTAATGATATTAGACTGTGGAACATTTATGTCTCCGGTGATTGGCAAAAACAATAAAGCAATCAGCTAACAATTAGGGGAGACTAACAACTGGATGTAATATCAATAGAGGAAGATCAGTCAGAAACTTAACAGGGAAACTGGGGAAAGATATAGTCAAAGAGAGCCCAGCTATAACCACTGTCATCCCCAGGTGGGGATAGGAGGGTGAGGGTAGCTGTGTGCATGTTCAAGGCTGCACCTTCTGAGGAGTGACATCAGAGGCTGCACACTGGAGGAAATATGCTTCACTGAACTAGTCCAGCAAAGTCACTGAACAAATAAACCAGCAAACAGGAACAAGTTCCAGAGGCAGGAGGGAGAAAAGTCAGTATCCAGAGTTGCTACATTATCTAAAATGTCTAGTTTTCAGCAACAAAAAATACAAAACATGCAAAGAAACAGGACAGTGTGATCTGTATACAGGAGAAACAGCAGGCACCAAGTAACTGCCTTTGAAAGGACCCCCTGGGTCCTTTTGGACTTTGGAGACAAAGACTTGAAAACTGCTATTATAGATATGTTCAAAGAACTAAGGGAAACCACACTTAACAAATTAAAGGTATAACTACCATGCATCATCAAATACAGAATATCAATGAAGAATCAGGAATTACCAAAGAAGAAGCAAATGGAAATTCTGGACTTAAAAAGCATAATAACCAAAATTAAAAATCCACTGAAGGGGCCCCCAACAGGAAATTTAAGTGGAAGAAACAATCAGTAAACTTGTAGACAGATCAATAGGGATTATGCAAACTGAAGAACAGAGAGAAAAAAGAATGAAGAAAAGTGAACAGAGCCTCAAAGAAATGTGGGACACCATCAAGTGCACCAACAAACACAACTCACAATGGGAGTCCTGAAAGGAGAGGAAAGCAGCAGAAAAATACTGAAAGAAATCATTGCTGAAAACTTCACAAATTTGATTAAATGAATCTACATATCCAAGAAGTTAAATAAATTCCAAGTAGGATAAACTCAAAGAGATCCACACCCAGATACACTGTAGTCAAAATTGTGAAAGACAAAGTCTTGAAAACAGCAAGAGAAACAAGTGTCTTACCGTGTACAAGGGCAATCCAATAAAAAACATCTGACTTTTCATCAGAAACAGTGAATGCTAGAAGGCAGTAGGACGACATATTCAAAGTGATGAGAGAAAAAAAAGTGAACTAAAAATCTTATATCTAGCAAAACTATCTTTTAAAAATGAAGACAAGGGACTTCCCTGGCGGTCCAGTGGTTAAGACTCCGCACTCCCACTGCAAGGGGCACGGGTTTGATCCCTGGTTGGGGAAATAAGATCCTGCACGCCGTGTGGCGCACCCTTAAAAAAAAATCAATCTAAAAATAAAGGTGACTCTAACGTCACTCAAAGTATACAAAGTCTCTAGAGAAAATTTCAACACCCTAATAAAGGATCTGAAAGAAAATCTGAGGGGAAATAAAGACATTTTCAGGTAAACAAAAACTGAGATAATTTGTTCCTAGCAGACCTGTCTTACAAAAAATATTAAAGGAAGCTATTCAGGCTGAAAGCAAGTGACACCAGACAGTAATTTTAATTCACATGATAAAAACAAAGTATGCAGTATAGTTAGTTATACAGGTAATTGTAAGAGACAACATAGTTGCTAATTTCTTATTTCTTAACTGGTTTGAAAGACAATTGCATAAGATGATGTATATAATCATATGTTGGGGCCTGTAACATATAGATATGTAATATATTTGACACTAGAAGTACAAAAGATGTAGGTGGAAACAAAGCTGTATTGGAATAAGGAAATAGCACCATTTGGTAACTTGAATCCACAGAAACAAATGAAAAGAATCAGAAATGGTAAACAAACAGGTTAGTGTAACTATAAGTACTTATTTTCCTTTCTTCTCTCAGCTTTGTTAAAAGATATTATACAGAGTAATAATTCTAACAAAAATACATACAAAGATTACAGCTAAATAAACCTGAGTATCCATAAGAAGTAGGTAAGTTGAAGGTGCAGGAATCCAACCTATTTGGATAGAATTGTTACAGGTTCTAAAACTATTTCCAAAACAAATATTTCTGCTGAAATCTTGACAGTCTTCCTTTAGCAAACCTATTCTACCCAAATAGCACAAAAGTTAACTTTGCCCCAGTCCTGCTCTAATCCTCAATAATGAGGTGTGAAAAAATAAGATTTTGACAAATATATGCTCTGTGCTGTCACAGGTTATGGCTCAAGTGGGCAGAGCAGCAGTGGTGGAGGCTGGTGAAAGCCTGCCCACAGCTGGAGCCGATCTGATCCTCTGAGCAAACATTTAGTCTCAGTTTGAGAAAATAAGGAGAAAGAAAGGGAACGCATGAACTCTAAAAACAACTGAACAAGTTTAACGAACAGGACTGAGGAGACAGCAGGTATCTGGAGCCTTGGGAAAGTAAAAATACTTCCTTTGAGAAAATCTTTCATAAAGTGTATATAGAAGTTTAAGAAATTTTACAGAAGGAAATTGGGGCTCATGATTACATTTTAAAAAGCAATTCATAAACTTCCAAATGAAAGCACAGGCTCTTGAGTGCAGTACTTTTGTTCTTACAAAGAATAGGCCCAAACACCTTCAAATGATGGAACACATTCAGACTTTTGTTGGTGGGGGAGACGCAAAATTAAAAAGAAAAACATTGATTAGCATAACACATGCTCAACAGCAAACCAGGCTTGGATATTTGTAATTGTTACATTTATAAATGGAAACATCTAAGAATCCAGCTCATTAAAACAAATTTAACAAAGGCAGCTTAGTTTCCTACATAAAGGGGCATTAGAACCAGTATGCTAGGCACATAACTATGTAAACCCTTATTCCAAACACCCTTCAAGTATTTCCAAAAGGATGATTCTGATACAGTAAGCGAAGTCAGAGAGCAGAGTAAAAGCCACTGGTCTCTGACACTATGAGGGTAGGGAGTAGAGGAACCTGTCCTCTGAAGTTTTTAGTTCTAAACTTAGCAACTGAGATTTCCCAAACTACTACCATCTACAAATATCACCACAATGAACAGTTCATCCCGTAGCATCACTAGGTTAAATAATAGGTATCTTTAAAAAAGCTCTCATTACAAAAGTATGGTTATAAAAATGCCATAATTTTTAATGCCTGCCTAATATACCAACTGGTGAATAATGTACTTCATCATTCTATCATTTAACTTTGTTTTGAAATTTTTCTTACTATACACTGAGATGAACACCTTTGCATATGGTATAGGTGCATATTTACACTGTGGTCTTTTCCTAAGAATAGCTTCCCAGGAGTGAGACTACTAGAGCAAGTTTAAGGTTCCTGATATGTGTGGCCAAGTTGCTGCCAAAAAGGATGGAGCAGCTTATACTCCCACTGGTAGTACACGAAGGCACTTCAATTTCACCACTGTCTCAGGAGAGCTGGGTAGTGGGTTTTTTTTTTCCACATTTGCTAAGTTAGGTAAAAAAGAAGTAACTTATGATTATTGAAATAGGAAGTCAGTATCATATCAGCTCAAGCGTAGTAAGATAGTGGACAATTTGTATAGCCAAAGATTGAATCCCAACTCTGCTCCATACTAGATGATGACCTTGGAAAATGTACTTATCCACCTAAACTTCAGTTTTCTCATGTTTAAAATGAAGACAATAATACTGTCAATTTCTTTAAGTGATAGAGGCTTAAAGACGGTCATGGCACATAGTGGACATCCAATAAAAGTACTAGCTATGTTAGATAGTTCTAGACCAGACCAGACCGGGAATTCTGAACCCGGAGCCCATTAATTCTTGGGGGTCTGTGAACTTGAATGAGAAAAAAAAATTCCACCTCTGTCATCATTTGCCTTTAATTAAAATGCAACACAGTCTTCGATCAGGAATGTAGGTAACCCATTCTTGTTTTAGCAGGACATGGGACTTTGTTACTAATAGAAGTCACAGAATTTTTCATGTCATATTACAGTTCCTACAGAGATCTCAAAATAACTTTTATACTTATCACTACTCCAAAATTATGACAGTTTTTAGACTTGCTGCTTCATTTTATTATTTGAGACATCAGTAAAGGAGGACATAGATTACAATATACAACTTTAAAAATATTTTTGATAACCATATTTCAGTATAAATATAGTCATACTGAAATATAGTTGGTCTCCTTTGTAATCCTTTGTATTTATTTAAGCACTTTAAGATACATTCTGAGAAGGGGTCCATAGGCTCCTCCAGACTGACAAAGGAGTCCCAGGCCCCCAAAATTTAAAAAACCCTGTTCTGGACTCCAAGCAGATGTTTCACATAGAACAGCCTACCTGTAGCCCTAAAACATCAGAGATTCTTCAGTGGGCTTCATATACGAACATTTCCATGATAATAGTGTGAGTCCCATCCATAAACAACTGTCTGGATTCTCCAGGACAGCCCAGGAGAGCAGAGCATGTTGGGGTCCCAACCTAATTGCCCATCAGGTTCAACCATGGCCACTAAACAAGAACACATGGGACGCACCCCCCAGCAGGCTCCTCTGCAGGCACCCTGTGCAGGAAGGCCAGCGGCCCAGGAAGGCCAGCACAGAAACACAAGTGAAGGGGCCTCATTACACCAGCACTTAGTTTTGTTTATGGCTAGCAGCAGCTCACATAGTTGGTCAAAAACAGCACAAGTTTTATAAATTAATTCTTTGGAGCAAATAAAATGTGTACGAATTTATCCCAACCAACTCATGATGAGACTTTCAGCTTGACCTTCCAGGGAACATTTTAAAAGTAATGATACAAACATTTAATCAGTCAACAAATGGCTTACTCAAAAGAAGGGGGAAAAATCTAAGGCAGATGGAAGGTGGTTTAATACTACCCATGAGGTAAGCTGATTTCTGAGCACTTATGGAAGAATGCATACCTTGATTGCTGGCAGATTCAAGCTTTGGAGCTTAAATCTTGTAATACAAATGGACTGCAAATCCTTAGTGAAAACTAGAATTTAAACAGCATAGAAAATTGTTCCCAAGAAAACTTAGGGAGCAAATGCGCAAACCTAAGACAATTAAAAAATTATTTAACGTAACCATGTCTGACAAAGTCAATTTATTAAGGAAGAAAATCTAGGTCAGGTATCACTCTAAAACAAAATGATTACAAGGTACAATTCTTTGTCTAGTTAGTTAAAGGAGAATTTTTAAAAATCAGCATGCTTGCATATCAGGGAAATGCATTTTTTTTAAGATCAATGCAAATAGCATTCTACATTGCTATCTTTCTATACTGGCCTGGTCATAAGAGGAACAAATGCATATACAGAAGCTGAGTAACAATTTCAGTTGGATAATCAGACTACTGTGCCACTGAAAGGTGAATGAAGATACCCCTGCTGGAAACATACCATGTAGCACCAACTGAGCTATTCCAAGAGTCCATCTGCTTTGTTCAAATAACAGAATAGCTATCATAAAGTCAGAGAATTATTTCAGAGCTGGCACAAATCACAGTAATCACCTTATTAATAACCATCTCATTTTATAAGGGAGGAAACCGATTCCCAGCAAGGTTAACCAACTGGCCCACAGATGACCACAGAGCCAGGCAAATCTCATGTCCTCCCCCTCCCTTCCTAGACTTCTTGTCACTGTCATTCCAGCTTAATTCTGAAATATCCTTAAATAGACACGGACATGACATACAAAACAAAATGCCCAACACCAACAGATGAGTGAATGGAGAAGTTTATGGTATGTGAATTACGTCTTAAAGAAAATAAATGGGTATCATGGGACACTAAAGACTTATTCAGTTAGTAGGCAGAATTAAATATTTCTATCTCAGTTCTGACATTGGCCCTGTGAAATGTGACATTACTCCTGTGATATTCAAGAGGTACAGAGAAAGTTTTATGGTTCACACCTCCAGAGTACTCCAACTTATTTATTTATTCAGAGTACTCCAATTTAAAAGAGAACACAGACCACAGGCATGAAGGGGAAAAAAAGACAAAAGACTTGAACAGAGAACTTAAGATGAGGTAGAAATAAAAAACAGCTATACAAATGAAATAAATATTCAAAGGGCAGAAATTTTTACATAAATCACATTCAGTGCGTAAAATAAAATTCTCCATCTACTATGAGAGCTAGCCTTCTTGTTTGAAATTGAGTCTTCATAATAAAAGTGGTAGAAATTCTGATTCTGAATTCAGAAAACCCAAAGGATATGGAAAGTAGAAAAGAAATTTAATTGCCTTTTTACCAAAGTGTCCCTAAGCAATCGACATCATCCTTGGTAATTCTGGATCCCAAGCCAAAAAAACCTGAAGAACTGAGGAAGGCAAGAGGGAAGGACCAGGAGAAATTCTGTTATTCTAAACTTGAGGCCTCAGTGTGCTTGTAAGCCAGGTAAAAGACTTCCAGTATTGTAGACAATACCCCCAATACTGCCAATGTCTGTTTCTCAAAGAATTTTCACTTCACTGGGATCATAGAGGTAACTATTTTGATGGGAACAATGAGCTTCTTTCAAATCTCACTGGCTTTCCAGAGGAAAAAATAATCACCCAGTCCAGAGGTCAAGAACCAGATTAGTTTTTTAATAAGGTGTTTTTTAGTAACATGATCCTAGCTTGGAAATTTAACTCTGCTTTTAAAAAACCATCTCTGATCTCTAGCTTTAGGACATGACAAATGAAAGTAAGGTCTAGTTTACTTTGAACAATTTCTTCTAGAAGTATTGGGTGGAAAACCTCATCTTCTGCTAGTAATTTTCCTGGGGAACAAGGAAGGTTTATGTTCCCATGCTTCCTCTCTGGTGAGGCTACGCACAGCTTCCAAATAATTTCCCACCAATTCAAAGGAAAAAATTATTTCTGTGCATCTCAGCTTTCGAGGTACATGCTTTGTCTTGGGGTATATATGATTTACATATTTCTCAAGTAAAATGGTTATAAGCTGGTGGACACTCAGGCGTACACCCACATCCCCCCTTCAAGGAAGGACGTGCTGCCCCAGCTACCAGGAGCATTGCAGCTCTCACCCCTGCTGTCAGCCCCTTCTGGAACTGCCTCAGCTGCAGAGAGCACTTCACTCAATGTCACTCTCCTTCCAGTGAGGGATGGATACAGGAGAATAAAGGCTTGGCCATCGCATCCCAACTCAGAACTACTCCAAAAGGTCATTCCAGCTCAGAGCTCCCCAGGGGGGATCGGCCAAGGCTGCCACTGAGCCTGCATCCCAGATGGATTTCTCTCTCTTCCCAGTCCTGCTTCCTGCTCTCCTCTCCCTCAGAGGTGATCCCAAGGGCACTCCTCAATAAATCTGTTCACTAAACTAAGTCTCAGAGTCTACTTCCTGGAGGGAATCAACCTGCAAAATATAACGTAACTTTGAAAGTATGGTTATATTTACAAAGGAAAATTAAAACAAACAAAGAATACCTGTGGACTATGTACAATAATAACAAACTACCAGGAAGTTCCAAGGTTTAATAGATAAAGTAGTCTCTTGGGGTTGGCTACATTTTCACTCGTTTTCATAAAGGCTATATTTTCACTCTTGTTTTTGATTGTTCATCATATAAATATGTCTTCTGAAGTGATAAAATGCTGATAGGGTCTATCTTTGTTATCTCTAAAGCAGTAGAAGATAGCCTAAGAATGAAAATGGATGAAAATAATATACGAAGTCATTTTTATGGATCTCTGATCAAAAACTGAATTACATTTTAACTCAAATACTGAATTACAAAGCAAAATATGATGTGTTAAAGATTTCTGTGAAAGGTATTTCTTTTTAAAGTTTTTAAAAAAATATTTACTTATTAATTTATTTATTTTGGTTGTGCTGGGTCTTAGTTGCAGCAGGTGGGCTCCTTAGTTGCAACACATGGACTCCTTAGTTGCGGTATGTGAACTCTTAGTTGCAGCATGCATGTGGGATCTAGTTCCCTGACCAGGGATCGAACCTGGGCCCCCTGAATTGGGAGCATGGAATCTTAACCACTGTGCCACGAGGGAAGTCCCGAAAGGTATTTTTTAAAAACAAATCTTGAAAAGGAAATTAAGAAAACAGTTTCATTTACAAGAATATCCAAAAGAATAAAATATCCAGGAATAAATTTAACTGAGAAGGTAAAAGACTTGTACACAGAAAGCTATAAAACACTGCTGAAAGAAATTAAAGGGGACCTAAATAAATGGAAAGACACCCTGTGTTTTTGGATTGGAAGACTTAATATTGTTAAGTCTTAAAGTGATAAACAGATACAACGCAATCCCTATCAAAATTCCAATGGCCTAGTTTGTAGAAATGGAAAAGTTGATTCTCAAATTCATATGGAACTGCAAGTGGCCCCAGATGGCCAAAACTGTGTTGAAAAAGAAGAACAAAGTTGGGGGAATCAGATTTCCTAATTTCAAAATGTACCATAAAGGTACAGTAGTCAAAACAGCATGGTACTGGCATAAAGGTAAACATACAAGTCAATGGAATAGAATTTCAAGTCCAGAAACAAACCCTTACATTTATGATCAGTTGGTTCTGACAAAGGTGCCAAGAAAATTCAATGGGGAAGGAATAGCCTTTTTTTTGTGTGTGTGGTATGCGGGCCTCTCACTGCTGTGGCCTCTCCCGTTGCGGAGCACGGGCTCTGGACGCGCAGGTTCAGCGGCCATGGCTCACGGGCCCAGCCGCTCCGCGGCATGTGGGATCTTCCCGGACCGGGGCACGAACCCATGTCCCCTGCATCGGCAGGCAGACTCTCAACCACTGCACCACCAGGGAAACCCAGGAATAGTCTTTTTAAGAAATGGTGCTGGGACATCTGGATAGCCACATGTAAAAGAAAGAAGCTGGACCCCTACCTCACACCAGACACAAAAATTACCTCAAAATGGGTCAGAGAAATAAATGTAAGAGCCAAAACTATAAAACTTTAAAAGGAAACGTAAGAGTAAATTCTTCATGACCTTGGGTTAGGCTAAGAGTTCTTAGATACAACACCAAAAGCGTGAGCCATAAAAGAAGTAATTGATAAAGTCTCTGATAAGAGCCTTGCTTCCAGAATACACAAAGAACTCTACAGCTCCACAATAAGACTAAAAAATCCAACTAAAAATAAGCAAAAGACTTGAATAGACATTTCACCAAAAAAAGACTAAGAATGGCTAATACGCACATGAGAAGACGCTCAACATCATTACCCACTAGGGAAATACAAAACAACAATAGGATACCACTCCATACTCACTAAAATTGATATAATAAAAAGACAGACAATACCAAGTATTGATGATGATGTGAAGAAGCCAGACCTCTCATTGCTGATGGAAATGTAAAACGGTACAGCCACCTTGAACATTATTTTCATAGTTTCTTACAAAGTCAAACATATATTTACTATATGATCCAGCAATTCCATTCCTAGGTATCTACCCAAGAGGAATGAAGACATATTTGCAACACAAAGACTTGTACTTGAATGTTTATAGCAACATTATGAATAATAACCAAAAAGTGGAGACAATCCAAATGTCCATCCACTGGGGAATATATAAATACAACGTGTAATATCCATACACTAGAGTACTTTTCAGCAATAAAAAAGAACTACTGATACTTGCTACATCATGGGTGAACCTCACAAACATCATGCTAAGTGAAAGAAACTAGATGCAAAAGACCACATTATTGTATCCTTCCATTTCTATGAAAAGTCCTGAAAAGGTAAATCTATAACACATAAAGCAAATTAGTGGTTGCTTGGGGCTGGGATGGGAACAGGCATTGTCTGGAAACAAGTATATTTTGGGGTGATGAAAATGCTCTAAAACTGGGTTGTAGTGATGGCTGCACAACTCTTAAAAAATCACTGAATTGTGTGTACACAGGTGCATTTTACGGTATGTCAATTATACCTAAATAAAGAGTTTAAAAAACCCCCCTGGAACACGAGGCTATGAGCATCAGCTGAAAAAGAGGTCAGCACAAAAGGTGATACTGCGTTGCCGAAGAACAGAAGGGCCGAGAAGGGCTGCAGGTCTGGTCCAGCCCAAAGCCTAGAGATTGGCTTCCCATACTTTACATCCCTGCAAAGCAACTGCTCCTAGAAATGGCAGCAAATGTAGCCATCTGTGATGGCTACTTTTGTGTGTCAACTTGACCGGCCACAGGGTGCCCAGATTAAACATTATTTCTGGGTGTGTCTGTGAGGGTGCCTCTGAATGAGATTAGCATCTGGGTCAGTGGACTCAGTCAAGTAGACCGCCCTCCCCACTGTGGGTGGGCACCACCCAATCCACCGAGGCCTGACCAGGACACAAGGCAGAGGAAGGAGGAATTTGCCCTCTTTCTCTTGCCTAACTGCTTGATCTGGGACACCTCATCTCATCTTCTCTCATCTACACCATTGGCTCCCCTGGTTCTCAGGCCTTTGGACTTAAACCGAATTACACCACTGGCTTTCCTGGGTCTGCAGCCTGCGGATGGTAGACTGTTGGGCTTCTCAGCCTCCATAATTATGTGAGGTAATTCCTCATAATAAATATCTCTATCTCCCTCTTTCTATATCTCCAATTGGCTCTGTTTCTCTATAGCAGGGGTCCCCAACCCCTGGGCCGCAGACCGGTACCAGTCCATGGCCTGTTAGGAACCAGGCAGCCACGCAGGTGAGCGGCAGGCAAGCGAGTGAAGCTTCGTCTGCCGCTCCCCACCTCTCCCCACCTCTCCCCACCGCTCGCATTACTGCCTGAACCATTACTCACATTACCACCTGAACCACCACCCCTGCCCCCGTCTGTGGAAAAACCGTCTTCCACGAAACTGGTCCCTGGTGCCAAAAAGGTTGGGGAACTGCTACTCTATAGAACCCTGGCTAATACACTATCCCTCTACCAAATGAAGCCGAGTTCCATTCATTATCAGGCACAATTCTAGAAACATAAAATACTACCTGAAGACAGAGATCTCAAAGCATCTTGGTTTCCATATATTCATAAATCTGCATGTTCAGTGTGTGGCATTTAATCTGTACCTGACTCACAGGACTTTATAATTCACCAACTACAACTATGTTGTATCTCTCTTTCTTAAAGCTATCCAATTATCACAGACCCACAATTCATCAGATTTTCTCTCAAAACCTCTGGTGTTACACGATCCATACCCCTGCTTCCAAGCAGCATTACCTCCATGCATATGGAGGGGACAAGTGAACAAACTCTTCTTAAATGTCAGCTGATTTACTTTGACATTCTATTTCAATGTTTAATCACCATTACTTGTGAGATGTCCATTCTGCTGACCCCAACCTTTTTTCAGTTTGCCCTACTTCCATGACATCTGGAGTAGAAGTAACGGCTTCCCTGCTTCCTGAAAAGGGACAACATTTGAAAATGACCATGAACAATACCTCCTGAGGTTTGCTTCCCTTCAACTTTTCCTCTTAGGTGCTATTTTCAACCCTTCCAGTCACCTCTGGTCCTTTATTTTGTTCTCCTGAATGCTCTAAATTTTCATACCCCATCAAGCATGACAACCAGTCCTGGGCACAGAATTCTAAAGTAATGTCAAATACAGCAGGGAGATTCATTGCCAAATCGTTTAGAATAAGTTTCTTCCTAAAAAACAAACAAAACAAACAAAAGCCTAGGGAGAATGATGCTGCGGTAGAATTACCAAGAATGTGAAGGAATTCCTGGGTGTTTGGACAAGGGAGAACATACCAGAAGGGAGGGCATGTAGTAGAATGGTAACAGAATGACACTAAGTCTCCCCGAGAACAGGATTTGTAGACTCCGACACAACTAACAGTCAGGATGTAAAAATAAAGAGTTTTCTTCCTTGCACCTTGCCTGAATGTAATTCTTGTTTTAAGGAATAACTGTTTCCTAGACATTCCTTGTATTAAACCCAAGTTACGTCTTTTCACTTGTACAACAAATATGGAACACGGACAATGAGTGCTGGAAGTTATCTATGAATGAAACGCCAGAGTTCAACCTTTTCATTTTACTGCCGAGGGCACTGAGGATTGGGGTGGGGGATGGAATGACTGCCTGAAGTTACTAAGAGACAGAGCCGGGACTACACCCTGTGCCTCCCAGCCTCAGGCCCAATCTCCTTTGACTGGATTCCTGTCTCCAAGAAGGAGGTAATTTAAGAAATCAAGATCTAGAAAGAACAGGAAAGAGCCCATAAGTGGGCAGTATTAGCATGTAAATGGGACAAAATGAAGCGACAAATCTTCCCATTTCTCTTCCCAAGAAAACCACCTTGATGCCTTATTTTCAGGTCAGCTTATTAAACCCACACTCCAGTGGTAATGACATAAACTGTATTTGTTTTCTTCCTAGAATTTCATCCTCGGGCTTGGAGGAGGAGAGTCAAGGCTTCCACCTCCGGCAGGGAGCCCTGCCTGGGTCCTGGGGAAGCCTGGACCCCCGCGGCTGCAGGGTGGGACCTTCTGTGGAGGGGGGGCGTCACGCCACGCTCCGGCTCCCCTGCGGAGGGCGCCTTCGGGAGACCTCTACCTCCTGGGCCCTTTTCTCCCTCTCCCTCCGGGAACTCCAACTGGAAAGAGGCAAGAGGCTCTGCCCTTCTAGAAGGGTCAGTGGCTGAGGGCCAAAGGAAAGGGAAGAAAGAACTGTCCTTAGTCTAGGTCACAATTTCTCGGAGGATGGGCAGGTTTTTTTTGGGGGGGGGGGCATTCAAAGGTACAGGATAACCGTGGCACTATTTCCAAGGACATGATCTTATTTGAATGTTTTTAGGGTGGGGGAGGGTTTCATGATACAAGTCAAACCAAAACGGTGTTATCACTATGTCACTGCAGGAACTCTTAAGTCAAATCAGGAGACTCAAGAACATAAATGGAAAGAAGTGGAATTCCACCCGCTTCTTTTCAGCTCGTGGCAGGGAACTCTGGGCTAGGCTCCAAACTTAACTCCGGTATAAGTTCATGTCTCTGTGTTGTGAGGGAAACTTTGGTGGGAAGTATGGAGGCACTGGCTCCAGCAGAAAGAACCCTGGTGGTCCATAGGAACACCGACCCAGCTCAGAAGACAGGCTCAAAGTCCTAGTGTGTAACGAAGAAAAAGTACACCTGCCTGACCTTGCCCTCTGCCCTGCACCCTGGGCAGCTGAGTGGGGCTGATCCAGCTGGCAGCTTGAGGGGTAGGGGTTTCTAGGTGCCCCCCTTAGAAACACAACCAACAGGTACAATTAGACATCACTTGGCTATCTGTGGGATTTTCAGGCAAGCATTTTATATATTTACATTCACAAAGTTAAAAATCTGAAAATACAATACTTACTGTGTTTTTTTGAGTTACTATATCCTGAAAAGAAAAGATAGGATCAATATAGCTTTTTTCCAAAACAGTTAATTTCCATAAGCACTAGTAAGCACTCTGTCTCCATGTCATCAACTGGCACCGATTTTAGAGCAAGAGTTAATCATTGGAAACCTCCCCCTGTAAAAAGCTTCAAAAAGAATGGGTCTCTAAGAAATGTAAAATTCATGTTCTAAGGAAAATTTATCATGATTGGTTAGCTTTGGAATTCCTGGGGGACATATATGGTTATAAGGATTTTCCCATAGCAATGGCAATGCTTCTGTCCAAAGATATTTTGAGATTCAAGTTCAGGGCTCTGAATGCCCTGCCCCTCGCCTTCTCAGTGACAGCAGTGAAGCGCATGGGCAGCCCATGGTAACGTTGGGCCTGGAGCCATTTCTTGAGTCATCAGTGTGAAGGCTGCAGGCCACACCCCGCCCAAGTCAGTCTTCCTACAGAAGGGGTGTTGCTGATAGGATTCCTGACACCTCACTATAGGTATTATGTTTATATATATTCACTATAGGAATTTTCAAACTCAAACTCAATGACAACAATTTTAGTCGGTTAACTTAGCATAATGGTTATGCAGCCCTTGACTGTATCATTTATGCGCTGCAAGCCATTTGCTGAAAAAAGAAAACATAATTAAACAGCTGTCCCCGTAAAATGTGTTTTACGTGTTCTGAGATTTCTATTTTCTGACAAGTGCAGATCGCTTCTTCTGGTGTCAGATATAACTGAGTACCCATTTCTGTTTTAGGAAGTATTCTTCCATATCATTAAAAATTAAAACTTATCTAGGTCATGGGACTTTCCAGAGGAGTTCACTAACGCACAAATGAGAAAAAAAATTTATTGAATTGGGAAAAAATACATTCTAGTTTCATGTTTCTCATCAAAATACAGCTTAATAATCTACCCTTTCACATCTTCTAATTCTAAATATTTCTAAGCATAACCACTTTAGTGAATATCAGTAAAAGAAAAAAATCTAAATATCTAAAGTAATTTAGATTGGTTTATAGCCTTTTGGGAAACTATTTTACAACGTAAAGTATAATAGCAAAACAGTTTCTTCTTCCACTGTCACACGAATGACTCTTAAAATACAGCACTGTGCTAGGATGAGAGAGGACACACCTATATAAGGTGTATGTGATATATTAACACATAAAGGTTACACATCTGAGATAGGTAGTATTTCTACCAGGAAATAATCCCCAATTGTTACAGAACCCAGAAACATCTGGTTAATATCAGACCTTAAGAAACACAAACAAAAACATCCAACATGCCATCACAAAATTGTGTCATTTATATACTAGTGACTTTTAATGCTAAGGCAGCTGAACATTTAGAAATGACGTCCATGAAAGCTAACTCTGAACCACTGGTTCTCACCTCTGGCTGCACATTTGGGAGGTTAAAAAAAAATCCCCTAGAGATTGTGACATAATTGACCTTGGTGTGGCCTGGGTACTGGGATATTTACAAACCCCCCAAATGATTCTAAAGTGCAGTCAAGGTTGAGTAACACTGCTGTAAACAAACTAATCTTTTATTCCTGAAATGATTTAACATAGACCAGGATTTCCTGACTAATGTTAAGATATTAAGCAATATTAATATTAGCTAAATTTTGTAACAACTCACATCTGACCTTCACATTTTACAAACAGGAGCATTTTAAAAAGTACTGTTATCCAAAAAAGCTCGTATCAAATTTGCAAAATACATTTAAAAATTCTCAATAAGTACTGAGCTGTGTATGAACACACAAGTTTTCAGTTTTGCTTGGCTTTAAACTGGGGAGGAAAAAATGACAGATTAAATACTGATTACATTTGTGCTAAACGTTTCTACCCATGTTGGTAACTGTTAAGCATCTTCCTATTATTATCCAAGTTGAGATTTTTTTTTTTCAATGTGCAGGTTTGGATCAAATTGCCCAATAGAGGATTCAAAGTGCTGTGTTTGCTTCAACAGAAACTAACAGGAGTTTCTGCCTTCGCCTCCCCACTGAGCTTAGAAATATTCAGCTTGCCTGCAAACGCACATCTCTAGCACATACGCTCACACAGAAGCCGGGAAGTCACCTGTGTGAGCTAGAACCTGGGGGTGGGAAGGAAGGAACTGCACGAGCAAATCTTTCTTGTTTTTCTCCAACCTCCTCTGCTACAGGTACATTTCAAATGAACACACAATACTGCTTTCCCAAAACAAAGTATTCAGGAGAAGGTGAACAATACTCTTTACCTTCAATGAAAGAGCAGTGTCAGCATCGGTGTCGTGGTACAGGATCACATTATTGGCCATGTCAAAGCTTTCACGGACTCCAAGATGGTAGAAGAGGGAAGGCTGTCTAGAGACATTGCTCATGTCCACCACGGCAACATCTGAGATGAACAAGGAGGGGACAAGGTCGGGGGAGAGAGAGGTCATCTACTTAATCTACTTTGTGATGATCGCCAATGGGGAGCTGCTGCAATTTGTATTTCTATCATCAGCCTTTCAGGTAAAGCAGAAGTAAGGAATGATTTGATTAAAATTACCCCCATGAACTGCAGAAGAAAAGCTGAACAGGAATAAAAACTAAAAACCAAAAAACTCTTCCTTCTTCAAAGTGCTGAGAACATAGTCTCACTTAAAAATTGCTGGTGGATTTATTTTAAATGTTATTTTTATTAGGAAATTTATCTTACCCAAAAAATGTATTTAGCTTATATATAAAGTATTAAGTATAATGAAATAAAAGACCATGCACCCACCATGCAGCCCAAGACACAAAGCGCTATCTGTACTGTCAGAGCTCCATACGCCTCCTCGTAATCACATCTCTCCCTCCTGCCCAGAGAACGCCTCCATCCTGATCTCTGCATTTATCAGTTCCCTGCATATATCTGTATATGCATATTATATATTATTATAATTATGAATTCCTAAACAGCATATTGTTTAGTTTTGTATGTCTTTGAACTTTATATAAATAGTATCATACTGTATATATTCTCTGACTTGCTGGTTTTTGGTGTGAAACAACCAACTTGTATGTCTAGCTCTAAGTTCATGCATTTTCACTTCAGCACATGATTTCTTCTTTTCCTATTTCAAACTGTTGTAATGAACATTCCCGCACCACGCTCCTGGTTCATATGTCACCATCAACTGGACGGCACAGATCACATGCCCGTGGAGTTGTGTCCTAGACAGACTTTAATCAAAGAGGGGTGGGATAGGGAGGGTGGGAGGGAGGGAGACGCAAGAGGGAAGAGATATGCAAACATACGGATACGTATAACTGAGTCACTTTGTTATAAAGCAGAAACTAACACACCATTGTAAAGCAATTATACTCCAATGAAGATGTAAAAAACAAAACAAAACAGAGGGGCAACACAGAGCATCAATAAAGAACAAACTTAAATTTGCCTAGTAGCATTGGACACCATTTCAAGTCTAGTTATTTTCAAGAGAGTATCAGAGCTCCAAGTTTGACTGGACTTTGTCCACGATGTACAGCAGAAATTTGGGGAAACAGTGCCCAAACTTATGCTTGTGCTGCTCTGGCCTCACAGGAAGTTACTGAAAATCCCAATGAAACAGAGCAGAGGCGAGGTGAATAGGGACGTGAAGACACAAAAAGGCAGAGAGATGCTACCTCGGCACCAGGCACTGCTGGGAGACCTGAGACCGAGCCCTGGCAAGTCCTGGGTGGGCCTTTTTATTCCCTAATTTATGGGTTGTCTGCTCCACGCCAGGCACTGTGCTTGGTGCCAGGGACAGAAGTGTGAACAAGGCATAATCCCTTTCCTCAAAACCATGCTTGATACAACGGAGGCGACGGGAAGGAAGCAGTGCTTAGAATCAGGGTAAGGAAGGCTAAGATGAGGGGAACAGTGACAGAGGCACCCCTGGGGGGGGGGCACCGAACCCACACTCGGCTGGAGGGCAGTCAGGGAAGGCTGAAAGCATGTGACCTGTCTGGAGCCTGAGGGTCCATGTGAGGCAGGAAAACTGGGGAGAGGATGGGCGGATGGAAAGGGAGGGAAAAAGCATTGTAGGAAGAGAAGGCAGCAGGTGCAAGCCAGCGGTCAGGGGCGTGTACATGTTGGGTCCACTGCAAATCATTTCACAGGACCAGGACACCTAAGAAGATGAACCTGGAAGGGTTAGTAGGTGCCAGACAGGTGAAGGCGTCTGAAGGCCATGTTAGGGGGGCTGGACACTAGCTTGAGACAATGGGAAACCTATGGAAGGGTGTGGGGTTTCTTTTGGTTTTTTTATTTTCATTATGGAAAATTACAAACATATATGTAAAAGTAAACAGAATAGTATAATGGAACCCCTGTAGCCCCCACTTCCCTCAACAATTATCAACTCAGCCAGCCTTGTTTCATCTCTACTGCCAACCACACCATCCCCTTCCATATAATTTTGAGACAAATCCCCGGTATCCTATAATTTCATCTCCAAATACTTCAGTATGTTTCGTTAAAAGAACTCAAAGAAAAAAAAAAAAAACAAATAACCATAGCATCAATGTCTCATCATTATTTTTAAAAAAATAATCATGAAGGGCTTAAACAGCAGACTATCATATCCAAATTCACCCTTTAGAGGTTATTGCTCAAGAAAGGACAAAAGTATATACTGAGGAAACACTTTTTACAACCCAGCCTGGTTAATTTATCTCAAATGGATACCTGGTCCCCAGAGTCATCTGCTCAGGTTTGAAACCACACTGCAGCTGAATAAATGAGACGTTCTGCCCACATGAGTTTTCCCTGGACTCTATTACCTTCTCAAATGAAAAGGAATGTGTTTCCTACTGATGTTATTAGGAAATGGCAACACAGATGCTAATTCCAAGGCCGTGGGGACTTCTATAATTAGTTAACAAAGGACAGGAAGCAAATGGAGGAAGACAAAGGAGAGTGGTGGGAAGGGGCAGAGCAGGGATGAAGGACCGCAGCCCCCAATCATACAGACCATTTTCACAGGAAACCTGCAACTTGGTGGAGTAGCTTGTAGCCAAGTAGATTAAATTTTAATCTGGTGACATGAGTTCCTGCTTTCCTCTGCCCTCGCAATGTTCTGTGCTGAGACCTGTACGCTCGCCTCACCACGTCCGCTAAGGAGCCCCTCCGTGGCTCCACCAAGGGTTGGGATGGAGATTTTTCTTGGTGCCTCATTAAAACAGGACAGACTGAAGCAAGATGGCTACTGAGTGACTCAGGGGGAAATGCTGGACGCGTGCTGGATTCCAGCCCTGAGGAGGACAGCACAGGACTTTATCACGCTACCTCAGAAAGGAAATCCTATTCAAAAGGCATGGTTGGGCAAAGCTTTGGCACAGTGACCTGCTACAGAAAAAAGGGCAGAAACAAAGACATGTTTGCTGGAAAATGGGCAAGATAGTTTCACGTCATCTTACTTAATCTTTGCAACGACACTCTGAGTACTCCCCAATCCCGGAGCGCGCAAGGGCCGCTGTGCCTGCACGCCCATACCAGGGGGATGATGGCCAGCACACGCTGAGGGAAGAGGCAGCAAGCATCCAAGCTAGTAACAGCCACTCAGTTCCGGAAAGAGGGTGGAGGAGCCCGACTTGAGCTCGTCTTCTCTCACAACAACACCAAAACCACAAGTAACTGCTGAACAACCATTGACAAAAAAGACTGGAAGCTACCAAAAAAGACTTTTTACACTCAAAGACAAAAAAGAAGCCACAGTGAGATGGTAGGAGGGCACTTTCGGAAAATAATCAAATCCCATACCCACCAGATGGACAACCCACAAACTGGAAGATAATTATATCGCAGAGGTCCTCCCATAAGAGTGAGAGTCCTGAGCCTCTGAGTGAGGTCTCAGAGACCTCTGGGACAACACTAAATGCACCAACATTTGCATCATAGGTGTCCCAGAAGGAATAGAGAGAAAGGGCCTGAGAAAATATATGAAGAGATTATAGCCGAAAACTTCCCTAACATGAGAAAGAAAACATTCAACTTAAGTCCAGGAAGTGGAGAGAGTCCCATACAAGACAAACCAAGGAGGAACACACCAACACACATATTAATCAAACTGACAAAAATTAAAGACAAAGAAAAAATATTAAAAGCAAGAAGGGAAAAGTGGGCTTCCCTGGTGGCGCAGTGGTTGAGAGTCCGCCTGCCGATGCAGGGGACATAGGTTCGTGCCCCGGTCTGGGAAGATCCCACATGCCATGGAGCGGCTAAGCCCATGAGCCATGGCCGCTGAGCCTGCGCGTCCGGAGCCTGTGCTCCGCAACTGGAGAGGCCACAACAGTGAGAGGCCCGTGTACAGCAAAAAAAAAAAAAAAAAAGAAGAAGAAGGAAAAAGTGACAAGTAACATACAAGGGAATCCCCATAAGGGTATCAGCTGATTTTTCAGCAGAAACTCTGCAGGCCAGAAGGGAATGGCACGATATATTTAAAGTGATGAAAGGGAAAAACCTACAACCAAGAATATTCTACCCAGCAAGGCTCTCATTCAGATTCAACGGACAAATCAAAAGTTTTACAGACAAGCAAAAGCTAAGAGAATTCAGCACCACCAAACCAGCTTTACAACAAATTCTAAAGGAACTTCTCTAGGTGGAAAAAAAAAAAAGGCCAAAACGAGAATCAAGAAAATTACAAAGGGGCTTCCCTGGTGGCACAGTGGTTGAGAGTTCGCCTGCCAAAGCAGGGGACACGGGTTCGTGCCCCAGTCCGGGAGGATCCCGCGTGCAGCGGAGCGGCTGGGCCCATGAGCCATGGCCGCTGGGCCTGTGACTCCGGAGCCTGTGCTCTGCAACGGGAGAGGCCACGACAGTGAGAGGCCTGCATACCGCAAAAAAAAAAAAAAAAAAATTACAAATGGTAAAGCTCACCAATAAAGGCAAACATAAAGTAAAGGTAGGAAATCATCCCCACACAAATATGATATCAAAACCAGCAATCATAAGAAGAGGAGAGTACAAATGCAGGATATTGGAAGTGCACTTGAAATTAAGAGACCAGCAACTTAAAACGATCTTGTACATATACACACTGCTATATCAAAACCTCATGGGAGGGACTTCCCTGGTGGTCCAGTTGGTAAGACTCCGCACTCCCAATGCAGGGGGCCAGGCCTTGATCCCTGGTCAGGGAACTAGATCCCACAGGCATGATGCAACGAAGAGTCCACATACCGCAACTAAAGACCCTGCATGCCACAAATAAGACCTGGTGCAGCCTAAATAAATAAATAAATATTAAAAAAAATAAACCTCAGGGGAACCACAAACCAAAAATCTACAATAGGTACACATACAAAAAAGAAAAAGCAATCTAAACACAACACTAAAGACAGACATCAAATCACAAGAGAACAAAAGACGAAGGGAAGAAAAAAAAGACCTTGAAAAACAAATCCAAAACAATGAACAAAATGGCAGTAAGAACATTCCTATTGATAATTACCTTAACCGTAAATGGATTAAATGCTCCAACCAAAAGACACAGACTGGCTGAATGGATACAAAAACAAGACCCGTATATATGCTGTCTACAAGAGATCCACTTCAGATCTAGGGACACATACAGACTGAAACTGAGGGGACGGAAAAAGGTATTCCACGCAAATGGAAATCAAAAGAAAGCTGGAGTAGCAATACTCATATCAGATGAAATAGACTTTAAAATAAAGAATGCTACAAGAGACAAAGAAAGACACTAAACAATGATCAAGGGATCAATCCAGGAAGATAACAACTGTAAATATATATGCACCCAACACAGGAGTACCTCAATATGTAAGGCAAATGCTAACAGCCATAAAGGAGAAACCAACAGTAACACAATGGTGGGGGACTTTAACACCTCACTTTCATCAATGGACAGATCATCCAGACAGAAAATCAACAAGGAAGCACAGGCCTTAAATGATATGTTAGACCAGATGGATTTAATTGATATTTATAGAGCATTCCATCCAAAAGCAGGAGTATACACTTTTTTCTCAAGTACACATGGAATATTCTCCAGGACAGATCACATGCTGGGCCACAAATCAAGCCTCAGTAAATTTAAGGAAACAGAAATCATATCAAGTATCTTTTCCGAGCACAATGCTTTGAAATTAGAAATCAATTACAGGACAAAAACTGTAAAAATACAACACATGGAGGCTAAACAATATGCCACTAAACAACCAATGGATCACTGAACAAAGAGGAATTCGAAAACTACCTACAGACAAATGACAACGAGAACACAACAGTCCAAAACCTATGGGATGCAGCAAAAGCAGTTCTAAGAGGGAAGTTTACAGCGATACAAGCCTACCTTAGGAAACAAGAAAAATCTCAAATAAACGACCTAACCTTACACATAAAGCAACTAAAGAAAGAAGAAAAAACAAAACCCAAAGTTAGTAGAAGGAAAGAAATCATAAAGATCAGAGCAGAAATAAATGAAATAGAGATGAAGAAAACAATAGAAAAGATCAATGAAACTAAAATGTGGTTCTTTGAGAAGACAAACAAAATTGACAAACCTTTAGCCAGACTCATCAAGAAAAAAAGAGAACTCAAATCAATAAAATTAGAAATGAAAAAGGAGAAGTTACAACTGACACCACAGAAATACAAAGGATCATAAGAGACTCCTACAAACAACTATATGCCAATAAAATGGGTAACCTAGAAGAAACGGACAAATTCCTAGAAAGATACAACCTTCCAAGACTGAACCAGGAAGAAACAGAAAATATGAACAGACCAATCACAAGTACTGAAATTTAAACAGTGATTTAAAAGCTTCCAAAAGGGATTTCCCTGGTGGTCCAGTGGTATAGAATCCTCCTTCCAATGCAGGGCACGGGGATTTGATCCCTGGTCGGGGAACTAAGATCCCACATGCCGCAGGGCTACTAAGCCTGGGCACCACAACTACTGAGCTAGCGCGCCTCAACAACACACCCCACGTGCTGCAAACTACAACAGCCCACGCGCCCTGCAGCCCGCGTGCCGCAACTAGAGAGAGAAAACCTGCACTCCACAACTAGAGAGAAGCCCGCACGCCACAATGAAGAGCGCACGCCACAACGAAAGATCCCGTACGCCTCAACTAAGACCCGACGCAGCCAAAAATAATAAAGAAAATCAAACAAAAAAAATAAAAGCTTCCAACAAGCAAAAGTCCAAGACCAGATGGCGTCACAGGTGAATTCTATCAAACATTTAGAGAAGAGTTAACAGCTATCCTTGCGAAACTCTTCCAAAAAACTGCAGAGAAAGGAACTCTGCTCATTCTATGAGGCAACCATCACCTGGATACCAAAACCAGACAAAGATACCACAAGAAAAAAAAATTACAGGCCAATATCACTGATGAACACAGATGCAGAAATACTCAACAAAATACTACCAAACCGAATCCAACAATACATTAAAAGGATCATACACTATGACCAAGTGGGATTAATCCCAGGGATGCAAGGATTCCTCAATATCCTCAAATCAATCAGTGTGATACACCACATTAACAAACTGAAGAATATACGGCTTCAAGATGGCAGAAGAGTAAGACGCGGAGATCACTGTCCTCCCCACAAATACATCAGAAATACATCTACGTGTGGAACAACTCCTACAGAACACCTACTGAACGCTGGCAGAAGACCTCAGACCTCCCAAAAGGCAAGAAACTCCCCACGTACCTGAGTAGGGCAAAAGAAAAAACAGAGAAAAAAGAATAGGGATGGGACCTGCACCAGTGGGAGGGAGCTGTGAAGGAGGAAAGGTTTCCACACACTAGGAAGGCCCTTCGCGGCCGGTAACTGTGGGTGGCGGAGGGGGAAGCTTTGGAGCCACGGAGGAGAGCACAGCAACAGGGGTGCAGGGGGCAAAACAGGGAGATTCCCGCACAGAGGATCGGTGCCGACCGGCACTCACCAGCCCTGCTCACCCGCTGGGGTGGGCAGGGAGCTGAGCCTCGGGCTTCGGAGGTCGGATCCCAGGGAGAGGACTGAGGTTGGCGGCGTGAACACAGCCTGAAGGGGGCTAGTGCGCCACAGCTAGCCGGGAGGGAGTCCGGGAAAAAGTCTGGAGCTGCCAAAGAGGCAAGAGACTTTTTCTTGACTCTGTTTCCTGGTGCGCGAGGAGAGGGGATTCAGAGCACAGCTTAAAGGAGCTCCAGAGATGGGCGCAAACCGCGGCTATGAGCACCGACCCCAGAGACGGGCATGAGACGCCAAGGCTGCTGCTGCCGCCACCAAGAAGCCTGTGTGCGAGCACAGGTCACTCTCCACACCTCCCCTCCCGGGAGCCTGTGCAGCCCGCCACTGCCAGGGTCCCGTGATCCAGGGACAACTCCCCCGGGAGAACGCACAGCGCGCCTCAGGCTGGTGCAACATCACGCCGGCCTCTGCCGCCGCAGGCTCGCCCCGCACTACGTGCCCCTCCCTCCCACCGGCCTGAGTGAGCCAGAGCCCCCAAACCGTTAACCCGTCCTGTCTGAACAAAGAACAGATGCCCTCAGGTGACCTACATGCAGAGGCGGGGCCAAACCCAAAGCTGAACCCTGGGAGCTGTGCGAACAAAGAAGAGAAAGGGAAATCTCTCCCAGCAGCCTCAGGAGCAGCGGATTAAATCTCCACAATCAACTTGATGTACCCTGCATCTGTGGAATACCTGAATAGACAACGAATCATCCCAAATTGAGGAGGTGGACTTTGGGAACAACGATATATATATATTTTTCCCTTTTTCTCTTTTTGTGAGTGTGTATATGTATGCTTCTGTGTGTGATTTTGTCTGTATAGCTTTGCTTTTACCATTTGTCCTAGGGTTCTGTCGGTCCATTTTTGTTTGTTTTTTAGTACAGTTTTTAGCACTTGTTATCATTGGTGGATTTGTTTTTTGGTTTGGTTGCTCTCTTCTTTCTTTTTTTAATTACCTAAAATTTTTTTTTTTACTATTTTTTATTTTAATAACTTTATTTTATTTTATTTTATTTTACTTTATCTTCTTCTTTCATTCTTTCATTTTTTTCCTCCCTATTATTCTGAGCTGTGTGGAGAACAGGCTCTTGGTGCTCTAGCAAGGTGTCAAGGGCTGTGCCTCTGAGGTGGGAGAGCCAAGTTCAGGACACTGGTCCACAAAAGACCTCCCAGTTCCACGTAATATCAAATGGTGAAAATCTCTGAGAGATCTCCATCTCAACGCCAACACCCAGCTTCACTCAACGAACAGCAAGCTACAGTGCTGGACACCCTATGCCAAACAACTAGCAAGACAGGAACACAGCCCCATCCATTAGCAGAGAGGCTGCCTAAAATCATAATAAGGCCACAGGCACCCCAAAACACAACACCAGCACATTAAAAGGATCATACACCATGATCAAGTGGAGTTTATCACAGGGATGCAAGGATTCTTCAATATATGCAAATCAATCAATGTGATACACCCTATTAACAAAT
Organism: Aethalodelphis obliquidens; assembly: GCF_003676395.1. Lineage (NCBI taxonomy): Eukaryota > Metazoa > Chordata > Mammalia > Artiodactyla > Delphinidae > Aethalodelphis > Aethalodelphis obliquidens. Next base: position 3,424,926 of record NW_020838043.1, on the reverse strand, counting down.
TGAAGGAGAAAAACCATATGATCATCTCAAAAGGTGCAGAGAAAGCTTTTGACGAAATTCAACACCCATTTATGATAAAAACCCTCCAGAAAGTAGGCATAGAGGGAACTTACCTCAATATAATAAAGGCCACATATGACAAACCCACAGCCAACATCGTCCTCAATGGTGAAAAACTGCAACCGTTTCCACGAAGATCAGGAACAAGACAAGGTTGCCCACTCTCACCACTCTTATTCAACATAGTTTTGGAAGTTCCAGCCACAGCAATCAGAGAAGAAAAAGAAATAAAAGGAATCCAAATCGGAAAACAGGTAAAACTGTCACTGTTTGCAGATGACATGATACTATACATAGAGAATCCTAAAGATGCTACCAGAAAACTACAAGAGCTGATCAATGAATTTGGTAAAGTAGCAGGATACAAAATTAATGCACAGAAATCTCTGGCATTCCTATACACTAAGGATGAAAAATCTGAAAGAGAAATTAAGGAAACACTCTCATTTACCACTGCAACAAAAAGAATAAAATATCTAGGTATAAACCTACCTAAGGAGACAAAAGACCTGTATGCAGAAAATTATAAGACACCGATGAAAGAAATTAAAGATGATACAAACAGATGGAGAGATATACCATGTTCTTGGATTGGAAGAATCAACACTGTGAAAATGACTCTACTACCCAAAGCAATCTACAAATTCAATGCAATCCTTATCAAACTACCACTGGCATTTTTCACAGAACTAGAACAAAAAGTTTCACAATTTGTATGGAAACACAAAAGACCTCAAATAGCCAAAGCAATCTTGAGAAAGAAAAACGGAGCTGGAGGAATCATGCTCCCTGACTTCTGACTACGAAGCTACATTAATCAAGACAGTACGGTACTGGCACAAAAACAGAAAGATAGATCAATGGAACAGGATAGAAAGCCCAGAGATAAAGCCACGCACATATGGTCACCTAATGTACGACAAACGAGGCAGGAACATACAATGGAGAAAAGACAATCTCTTCAATAAGTGGTGCTGGGAAAACTGGACAGCTACATGTAAAGGCATGAAATTAGAACATGCTCTAACACCATACACAAAAATAAACAAAATGGATCAAAGACCTAAATGTACGGCTGGACACAATAAAACTCTTAGAGGAAAACAGAGGCAGAACACTCTCTGACATAAATCTAAGCAATATGTTTTTTGAACCACCTCCTAGAGCACTGAAAATAAAAACAAAAATAAACAAATGGGACCGAATTAAACTTAAAGGCTTCTGTACAGCAAAGGGAACCATATTCAAAATGAAAAGACAACCCACAGAATGGGAGAAAATATCTGCAAACAAAGCGACAGACAAGGGATTAATCTCCACAATATACAAACAGCTCATGCAGCTCTATGTCAAAAAAAAAAAAAAACAATCAGAAAATGGGCAGAAGATCTAAATAGACATTTCTCCAAAGAAGATATACAGATGGCCAAAAACCACGTGACAAGATGCTCAACATCACTAATTTTCAGAGAAATGCAAATCAAAACTACAATGAGATATATCACCTCAGACTGGTCAGAGTGGCCATCATCAAAAGGTCTACAAACAATAAATGCTGGAGAGGGTGTGGAGAAAAGGGAACCCTCCTACATTGTTGGTAGGAATGTAAACTGGTAAAACCACTATGGAGAAGAGTATGGAGATTCCTTAAAAACCTAAAAATAGAACTACCATATGATCCAGCAATCCCACTCCTGGGCATATATCCGGAGAAAACCATAATTCAAAAAGATACACACACCCCAATGTTCACTGCAGCACTATTTACAATGGTCAAGACATGGAAGCAACCTAAATGTCCACTGACAGACGAATGGATAAAGAAGATGTGGTAGTGGGCTCCCCTGGTGGCACAATGGTTAAGAATCCACCTGCCAATGCAGGGGACACGGGTTTGAGCCTTGGTCCTGGAAGATCCCACATGCCGCAGAGCAACTAAGCCCGTGCACCACAACTACTGAGCCTGCACTCTAGAGCCCGTGTGCCACAACTACTGAAGCCCTCGTGCCTAGAGTCCGTGCTCCTCAACAAGAGAAGCCACCACAATGAGAAGCCTGCGCACCTCAACAAAGAGTAGGCCCTGCTCGTTGCAACTAGAGAAAGCCCTTGCACAGCAACGAAGACCCAATGCAGCCAAAAATTAAAAAGATGTGGTACATATATACAATGGAATGTTACCGTGCCATGAAAAATAATGAAATAATGCCATTTGCAGCAACATGGATGGACCTAGAGATCATCATACTAAGTGAGGAAAGAGAAAGGCAAACAGCATATGGTATCACTCATATGTGGAATCTAATTTTTAAAAATGATACAAATGAACTTTTTTACAAAACAGAAACAGACTCACAGATCTTGAAATCAAACTTACGGTTACAAAAGGGGAAACGTGGGGGAAATGATTAATTAAGAGATTGGGATTAACATATACACGCTACTATATCTATAAAACAGATAACCAACAAGGACATACTGTATAGCACAGGAAACTCTACTCAATATTCTGTGATAACTGATGTGAGAAAAGAATCTGAAAAAGAATTGATATATGTATATGTATAACTGAATCACTTTGCTGTACACCTAAAATTAACACAACATTGTAAATCAACTATACTTCAATAAAATTTTTTAAAAAACAGGACAGATTGATATTGCCACTCAAAAAAAAAATTCCAAGTAACTCATGTTCAATTGTAAAAACACCTCAAACCCAAAGTTGACCTTTTTGTCCGACATGTGTCACTCGGGCCAACTGACTGAGTTTGCTTGCAGAATTTCTACCACAATATTTGACCAGCTTACTTTTAGAACTTTTAAGACACTAAGTTAGTAGATTATAAATGATAAATATGATAAAATGTCAGATTGGAATTTTTATTATATATGCAGAAGTGAGGTTTTTTTTTCCCCTAAAGGGACTATAAATTTCCTAAAAGCTTTAATCATCACAGCAGTCACTTGCTCTGCCATTTACAAAACACTTCCATAGACATCTTGGTTGAATTTTAGAACCACCCTGTGAGGCAGGCAGCATTGGTAACTGGCTCTACTTTGCAGGTGGGGAAATGAAGCAGAGAGAGAGTAACAGATTCGCCCAAGGTCACATAGCTAGGGCATGGCGGAGTCCTGTGCTGCCCAGGGCCCAGATGACGCTTACTACTTATTGGACTCACTTTCTGAAACTGAGCCACCAAGGGGAGGGAGGGGCAAAACAGTTTATTTATCAATCTTAGGCAAACAGATCACAGAAAAAAAGGAAGAGGTCAAATTCAGATTTTCATTGACAAATGCACCCTGTGCTCTAATTACCTTCTAGTTCCCTCTGACGTAAGCCAGTCTCAGGGGAAAAGCCTGCATAAACTAAACCATCCTCCTTGACTGTGGACCCCACATACACCCTCTACCTATCTTGGCTGAACAAACCTTAAGAAGCGATACGCCATCAGGGACTGCAAAAAGCCAAGGTTCAAATCTATTCTTAGCAGGAAAGTATCTGAATTTAAAAGCAAAGTGCCCTTCAAACAAACAATTTAAGAATAAATTATAATGATCTCACTACATGCTTATATAAAACAAGAAAGACGGATGATGTATAGGATTTTAGTTCATTAAAAACTTTTGAACATTATTTTATTGAAATGTCTTAAAAGGAGTAAGTAAAACTTACTAAGTTTTACTTAGTAAGTAAAGTAAACTTTTACTTAGTAAGTAAGTAAACTTTCTACTGTGGTTTAAAAGTATCTGATTTCCGGGCTTCCCTGGTGGCGCAGTGGTTGAGAGTCCGCCTGCCGATGCAGGGCACACGGGTTCGTGCCCCGGTCCGGGAAGATCCCACGTGCCGCGGAGCGGCTGGGCCCGTGGGCCATGGCCGCTGAGCCTGCGTGTCCGGAGCCTGTGCTCCGCAACGGGAGAGGCCACAACAGTGAGAGGCCCGCGTACCGCAAAAAAAAAAAAAAAAAAAAAGTAAAAAAAAAAGTATCTGATTTCCAAAGCAAAGCATTCGTCAGTGAAATGATATGATGGCAAGTGACTTACCATACAGTAATCCTGAGACTGTACTGGCTCATGCCGGTCCTTAAATATATTCCAGGTTATCTGTAAGCCTATCTTGCTCCCAGCGGAAAATAAGAAATAATGAATGTAAGTAAGGTTGGCTGTGCCTAAATGAAAACAACTAGATTTTAGAACAATTTTCCTGCTACAGACATTGTAAAAAAAAAAAAAAATCTGATTGGATTTATGGCAACACTGGCCATCTAAAAGCCACCTAAAAACAACAGAGCCCAGATTTACTGGACAGGAGGCACCTCTAGTAACTCCTACCAGAATTTAGACCTTACTTCATCCACTGCTGCTCAATTCCAACATACTTGAGGGCAGGTCAATGGAAAGAATCTGTGAAGTGGAGGAGACAGCCTACGAATTCAGCGTCAGGAAGTCAACAAATCCTTACCAAGTGCCACGTGGGATGGGTACTAGTTGCTTGGAGTATTAAGTTTCAACTGGGAGTGGGGTTGGGGGAGAGTGGGGACATCAGTAAACTATATCCTGTCCCCCATATTTTGCTTTCTAGTATCTTTTTTTGGTAAGAATGATCTAAAAATAAATCATTTTTATACTTTATAAGTACGATTGAGATATGTCCATTTACCAGTTTTTTCAAAAGAAAGATGCCATATATAAGCAAACTATGTTTACTCACAGAGGTGAATGGATTCACTGGGCTTAATTTCAGACCACTCACAGTGAAGTATCTGTGATATAAAGTATAGCATAATTTAAGTCACGTATATGTTGCTCTTCCAACTAACAAGAGAAAAAAAATGTGTAGCATTATACTGCAAACTAGGGTGCATTCATCACTTCAAATGGTAACAGTATCGCCATCATCATCCGTGATGTCACACTTCACAGTTTCGCCTCCGGGCTCCCTGGGAGCCTCTGACTATACTACCTCATACTTTCACCTTCGGCAGCTTCCTTCCACTCTTTTATAAAGGGAGCTGCTTTGACATGACTCTCTTTGGCAAACTTTTTGCGACGTATTTCTTAAAGGCTTTTCTAAGCAGCAGCTAATGACCTCCTCTTCCAAAAGTTCTGTGTCATACATCACCTTCAAGATGTGGGCAGCTTTAGAGAAGGAGAACTTGATGTACTGCTACTGCACGCTGTGATGAGGGTAATGCTGACCTTTCCTGTTTATACTGGCAAAATTGTAGGAAATTTCTTAATTTGTTCTCTTAATCGTCTCATTAAAATGACCACCAGTCAACACAAGAGGACCCTTGGCTTTTACATCTACTTCAACGATACCCTCTTTCTTTTTAACAAAATCAACTGCTCCTTCAAGGTCATCACTAGGTGCCGGGCCTTTTGCTGAGTTTTCACCCATTCTGCGCTCTAAGCTTCCCAAGTGGTGTGCATCCCCACAGCCTGTGGAGGGCAACTGAGTTCATTTGGTGGTGGTGATGGTGGTGACTCGTTGCTAGATATGGGGCCATTTTACTTTCTCTTTAAGCCTTCTAATTTCCTTTTTTCCCCCCCATGTACCCGTTTCCTTTTTCTTAGGTGGTTCTTTGAGAATGAATATGCAGCCCTTATGATCTGCATCAAGCATGCCTCACTAGCCACAGGCTTTACAAAAATTACTTAGCAAGAACAAGTATTTTGGATGCAAGGTTTTCATTCTCAGGACAGAGTACACGTTTTTTAATGAACCCACCCACCAAGTCTTGAAACTTTAGCCTTGTGAGATCCAACGACAATCCAATGGTCATTCTAAACATCAAAATGGTCTTTGCTCCCAGCTCACAACCAATTGTGAAGGATACACTGGAGGCCAATCAAGCACCTTTATCATGTCAACCATCTCCTTTTGTTCCATTTATTCTATTTCTTTTGCCCCCCAACCGTAACAGTCACACAGAGTATCAGGTATGGACAGAACTGGTCTGATACAATGCAGCTGGCATTGAGGCTATTTTTGCTTACTGGTAAGCTTGGTAAGATGCAGAGATATGTTATTATATTCTGGTTACTACTGCTGCGTGAAAAAATCACCTCAAAATTTAATGATACAAGTTCGAGTTCTGGTTCCAAGTTAAGATGGAATAAATACATCCCACCCTGTCTTCTCCATGAATGCAGCTATAAAAACTAGACAGAGTGGATGGAATAGCTATTTTAGGAGTGTGAAAAGTAAGTGGTAGCAAGCAGCCTGGAGAAGACGACTAGATTTCAGAGAACCACCAAATCGACAGCCAGTTCCACATTTTCCCCCAGTCTCCCCCAGCCTGGCCTAAAGGCAGCCTGAAACCCAGAACTGGGCGTTAGGTGCGGACACAGAGAGCATCAGGAGAAACCCTCTAGAAAAAGGCAGGAAAGGGGCCTCCTAATGCTCAGAGAGAGTGAGGGAATTCTCTACGTCTTCCTCTTCCTTGTCCTCTTGTACCCCCAGGCCCCCTGCAATCCCGCAGTGGTGACAGTAGAGACAGTCAGTGGCAGAGCGGGCCCACAGGTGCCTGGAACTCCGAGAGGGGAATCTTTTGCTCTAGTTGAAGGAGCTGTGGTCCCGAGGGTGGTGGCGGTGAATTTCCATTGCTTTTTTTTCTCCTTCTGAATGCCTGGCCTCAGACATGGGCCCAGTTGTGGGAAGTGTGAGGCCGAATGGAATAACTGGCCACAGGACTGAAAAGGCAGCCCCAGTTAACCAGAGAAATCACAAAGCTGAACAGCACTAAAAGGGCTTTGAAGTCAGAACTGACACCACAACTGAAACGGACCTTGGCAACTTGAAACAACTAGGCCGACTGCCTGCTAAAGCAAAAATATCAACAGACTCCATAGGATATAAACAAGGGCCAGAATCTCATAAAATAATATTCAAAATGCTCATTCAAAGACGCAGGAAAGTGTCAACTCACATGAGAAAAGACAATGGACAGACTCCAATGACAAGATGACCCAGACATGAGAATTATCTGACAATGACTTTAAAGCAGTTATTATAAAAAGTCTCCAAGAAGTGAGGGTAAACACTCCTGAAAAGAATGGAAAAAATAGAAAGTCTTAACAACTAAAGAGCCAAATGAAACTTTTAGGAACGAAAATTTTAATAAGCAAAAGAAAAAACTCACTAGAGGGGCTCACAAGAAGAATGGAGATGATAGAGGGCCAGTGAAATTAAAGACGGTTCAATGGAAATGATCCAGTCTGAACAACAGAAAAAAGACAAAGGGTTTAGGCCCAAATGCAGAAAGATCTCCTAGGGACTTCCCTGGTGGCACAGTGGTTAGGAATCCGCCTGCCAATGCAGGGGACACGGGTTTGAGCCCAGGTCCGGGAAGATCCCACATGCCGCGGAGCAACTAAGCCCGTGCACCACAACTACTGAGCCTGTGCTCTAGAGCCCGTGCTCCGCAAATGAGAGAAGCCACCGCAATGAGAGGCCCATGCACTGCAACGAAGGGTAGCCCCCACTCGCCGCAAAAATAAATGAATAAATTTATTTTAATAAAAAAGAAAGATCTCCTAGAAATCAAGACCCTCTCCCAAAGACCCATAAACCAATAGGAAAAAAGGGGGGAGGGTTATAGATAGATAGCGCTCAGAAAAAAAGGGAAATATGCTCAACTTCGCACAGAGTAAGAGAAATACAAACTAAAACTAATTGAGATATCATCCCTCAACCATCAGGTTAACAAGAGTCTCAAATATTGGCAACCTATTTTATTACTGAGGCTGTAAAGAAAGATAATGGTATAACCCACAGATAGGAATCTGACACTGTTTACCAAAATTACAGGTGCATTTATTCTTTAATTCACAAATACCACTTTGGGCTACCTAATCACAAATACACCCATACATGTATTAAATGGCCCATGTATGAAGTTATTCATCGCAGCTTAGTAGCAAAAAACTATACATCCAGGTGTCCCGTAAAAAAGGTATTGGTAGAATAAACAATGATACATCCACCCAATGAAGTACTATTCAGCTATAAAGAAGAATAAGGAAGATTCCCATATTCTGATTTGGAAAGGTGTCCTGGCTAAACTGTATTTGGTCTGGTACCTTTTAAGTAAGAAAGGGAGAATAAGAATGCCAGACAGTACATATTTTCGGCTCTGTGGGCCACACAGTCTCCACCATTGTAGCCCCAAAGTGGCCACAGGAGAATGGATGCGTTCCAATAAAACTTTAGTTACAAAATAAAGGCAGCCAGCTTGCAGGTTGTAGCTTGCTGACAACGGACATAAAGAAACACTGAAAGGATAAATAAGAAACTAAAAAAACTTAGAGGAAACAGCACAGATGGGATAAAAACAGATAAATTGGACTTCAAAATTAAAAACTCATGCATTAAAGAACAGCATCAAGAAAGTTAAAAGATAAATCACTGAACGGGAGAAAATATTTGCAAATCGTATATCTGACAAGGGATTATGTCTCCAGATTATATAAAGGATTCTTATAGCTCAACAAGATGTCAAATAGCCCAACTGAAAAAAAGGACAAAGGATTTGAATAGACATTTCTGCAAAGATATACAAATGGTCAATAACCACATGAAAAGACATTCAACATCCTTAGTCATCAAGGAAATTCAAATCAAAACCAAAATGAGATAACACTTCAAACCTACTAGGATGGCTATAATTTAAAAAAGGAAGACAGAAAATAACAAGTGTTGGTGAGGATGTGGTGAAATTGGAACGCTCACACATTGCTGATGGGAATGTAAAATGGTGCAGCTGCTTTGGAAAATTTTTCTGGAAAGGAGTTCCTCAAAAGGTTAAATATAAGGTGGATGCAACCCAAGTGTCCATCAATGGATGAATGGATAAACAAAATGTGGTCTATCCATACAGCAGAATATTATTCAGCCTTAAAAAGGAAGGAAATTCTGACACATGCTACAACATGGATGAACTTTGAGGACATTATGCTAAATGAAAAAAGCCAGCCACACACACACCCAGAACACTGTACGATTCCACTTACAAAACGTACCTAGAGTAGTCAAACTCAGAGACAGAAAGTAGAATGGTGGTTACTGGTAGCTGGGGGAAGGGCAGAGTGGGGAATCGCGGTTTAATGGGTACAGAGTTCTCGTTTTGTAAGATGAAAGAGTTCTGGAGACTGGTTACACAACAATATGAATGTACCACACTACTGAAAGGCACACTTAGAAACAGTTAAGATGGTAAATTTTATGATGTGTTTCTTTATCACAATAAGAAACTTTTAAGAGAACATTAGAGTTACCATATGACCCAGAAATCCCACTGCTAGGTGTATACCCAAGAGAAATGCAAACACAAGTCCACACAAAAACTTGTAGCATTATTCACAACAGCCCAAACTGAAAATAACCCCATCAACGGAAGGATGGAAAAATACAATGTGGTGTATCCATACAACAAAATGCTATTCAGCAATAAAAAAGCAATGAAGTACCGATACATACCACAACATGGATGAACCTTGAAAACACATTAAGTGAAAGAAGACAGTCACAACGAACCAGCATTACACGATTCCAATTATATTGAATAAACAAATCTCTAGAGACAGATAGTTGTTACTCCTGGCCAGGCTGGCAAACAGAAGCGATCATACTCTGAGGTGCTGTCGGCATTCACTTGTCTTTTTTGATCCACGTGCTGGGTTACATGGTGTGTACAGTTTGTGAAAAGTCACAGAGCAGTACACAAGGCTGTACCCTTCCCCGTATATATGCTATACCTCAATTAGAAGGAAAAATCAAGAGCTCATCACAAAGCGGGGTTTTGTGCCTTCTCACCTCCTTCCTGCAGCACAGGACCAGGAATGGAGTTAGCATGGATCTCCAACCTCAAAACTTAGGGGGAAAAAATTTTTTTTAACCAACTGCAGAACTATAACACGACCCTACAACAGGATGATTGTCCAAAGGATGTGAGCCCCCAGTCTTTACTATTTCACAGAGCACATTTCCTTCCATACTGAGGTTCTGGTGTGTTTATTGCTGGGAGCAAAAGGAAGGCAAAGACATGGGGGACTGACATTTACTGAGCACTTACTAAGTTCAGGGCACTTGCTTGAATCTCTACCTAGAGGTTTGTTAAATGGGGGTCAGAGATGTTAAGTAAGTTATCCAGGGTCACACAGCCTATAAATGACAGGGCAGAAATTAAAACCTGATCCGTAAAGCCGATGTCCTTTCCCCTCTGCCACTCGTATTGCTGGGCGCAGTGGGATACAATGATGGAACACATGCTGGTAAAGTTTCATCACGGATCTGTTTTGTCAGTTTTTACTCCAGAAGGCAGAAAGGCAATTTGCCTAAAGGACAACCTGCATTTCATACACGTTCGTGGATGGTGAGATGAAAGAGAGGCAGCCATGGTCCTGCCAGCTAGACTCCAAGTCCTGGGAGTACTCATCCAGGGGCGAGACCCATCTCCTGGATGTTTAAAGCAAGGTGTCAGGCTTGGTTTATCCAAAGTCACCTGTGTCAAACTGAATTTGAGATGAATCACAGCCCTCAATGTAAAAGCTAAAACTATAAAGCTTTCAGAAGAACACGTAGAAGAGCAGCCTCAAAACCACAACCTGGACGTAGGCAAAGATTTCTCAGACAGGACACAGAAGGCAAACTTAACAGGAAAAGAGCCTAAATTAGATTTAATCAAAGTTAAAATTTTCTGCTCATCAAATGTCACAAGTAGATGAATAAGCAAGCCACAGTCTGGGAGCAAATGTTCACAAAATATACTTCCGACAAAGCACTTGAATCCGGAATACATAAAGAACTCTTCTAATTCAATAATAAGATGACAACCCAACTAAACGGGTAAATGGCTTGAACAGACACCTCACAAAGGAAGGTGTCTGCATGGCTAAACAGCACATGAAAAGGTGCTCAACATCACTGATCATCAGGGAAAGGTGACTTAAAACCATAATGAGAAACCACCACACCCCCCAACTAGCAGGGCCAAAACAGAAAAGCTCAGTAATACAAAGTGCTGGTGAGGGTAAGAAGCCACGGGAACTCTTGGTGCATCGGTGCTAGGAATATAAAATGGTACCACTTTGAAAAAAAGTTTAGAAGTTTCTTTAATAGTTTAACATACACCTACCCTTTGATCCAGCCATTCCACTCCGAGGTATTTACCCGAGAGGAATAAAAAACATTTGCCATTAAAAAGACCTACATACAAATGTTCACAGTAGCTTCATTTATAATAGCCCCAAACTGGGAACAACCCAAACGTCCTTCAACAGGAGAATGGCTAAACCAACTGTGATATATTCACGCAATGGAATAGTACTTGGCATTAAAAAGGAACAAGCTACTGGTAACAGCAACAGTACAGATGAATCTCAAAAAAGTCACGCTGAGTGAAGGAAGCCCGACACTGAAGAGTACACACTGCCTGAGTCCATTTACACAAAACTCTAGAAAAGGCAAATCTAATCTAAGCATAAGAGTCATCGCCCGGGGCCAGGAATGGGAGTGGAAAGGGGAATGAGTGGGAGGGGACATAAGGCAACTTTCTGGGCAGATAGAAACTATATTGTGATAGCATTTGCTTACCTAGGTTTAGCCGTTTCTCAAGGTTGTACAACTAAGATTTGTGCATTTCAATGTATATACATTTTTACACTAACAATGTTGAAACGTATAATCAAGTACGGGGTGGGGAGAGGTCAAGAAGAAATAAAGATGGCAGAATATTAATAATTGTTGAAGCTGCGTAATGCACATGCTTGAAATTTTCCATAATAAAAAAATTGAAGAAGAAAATCATTTACATCGAATGCTCCCGCTCTCCCCCTGCCCCTCCGTGTCCAGTTTTGCCTGGCCGCTGGGCTGCCCTCCCGCAGCCCCAGCTCCTGAGTGAACTCTGCTTCCTGCCAAGGTCTGCCGCTTGACTCCTTTCTGCTCTATAACTCCCCACCACCAACCAAGTCCCTATAACCGCCAGGCATTTTTGGCAAGCCCTGTCACACCCAATAGCTCAAAACCTGTTCAAGGGACTGGGAAACAACAAGCTTTCCAGCTTGCTTTTCAAGAGTTCAGTCCTCTCCCGCCTACACTGTCTGACCGGGATTTAAACAGCACCTATCTCAAAGCCTGATACTCAGAAGGCTTTAAAAGATAGTTTATGACTTGTATTCCAAAAATACGTCTGTAAGTTGACGACTGGGAACTGAACATGCATTTTCCCGCATAACAAATAATATACAGCCAGTAATACAGTGGTCCAGGCCACAAATATCTATCTGCCCACTGTATGCACTCAAGGCTCCAACAGCAATGCCTCAATTCAATGCTACAGGTGCAATGCTTCTCTCATCAGTCAGTTCACGTGACTAAAAGTTGAGGAAAGTTCCAGGCTCAATGCTGAGTCAGTAGCAGTAAAAGTGGTTCAAAAGGAAGGAGGCTCAGGGAAGGGCCCCTCTGAGCAAGCCAGAAGCCACGTGCAGCAGAGGACAGCTGAGGTCCGGCCAGGGGCTCGTGTGCACGGGTCGCCGGATGTACAGTCATTGTTGCCTGAGCCGGCTGGCGGGGAGAGAGGAAAAGTGGGAGAAGGCTTCTGACTTACAGCCCCATCTTTAATCTCCTACTGCACTTGCTTGAAATAAAATCACATTTATATTATAGAAAATAAACATTATAGAACACGTGGACAAATAACAAGAACCAGTCTGCCCAGCACACAATCCAAACCACTGTTTCCATTCCAGTGTGGCCGGTGTGAGCTCTTCTAGTCTCTTCTATTAGATATGTACCACCCAGAAATGTGTCGTTAGGATGTATCTTATTTTTTAATAAAATCACAATCGCACTATGCCTGGCCACCATTTTCACCTTGGTTTCTATAGGAAACCACATTCTGATTTCCTTTTGAGGGTGCCCAACAAATTTTGCTTCATCTCGACAGGAGAAACCAAGTGTCATCTGTGTCCACGGAGAGTTATTCTAAAAAGGAGCTGGATACATATTCCTAGGAAACACTCAAAGTGTAGCAAAGAAAAGTGCATCTGGTTCCCTGCCATTGAAGAGTTCACTGTCTGGCAGAAGATCAACCATTAAATCAATAATTATTTAATCGCAATTGTGTTACTTGCTAGGAAAGAAAACCACAGTGTGTGTACAACTGACGGGGGGCGGGAGAAGTTCCTGAAGGCTTCTGTGAAGACCTGAGCTGTGAAGGCTGAAGGAGCTTTGGGCAGAGGAGGACTGCCAGGTGGTGGAGGGTGCCAGGATACGGTGGCTTCTAAGCAGATGACATGGACTGGAATGCACCGAGATTGGCCCAACCTTGAAAGACCAGTTACAAAGCTGCTGACGGTAAGCTGGGTGAGAGAAGCCAATGCTTGGACCAAGATGGTGGCAGGCATTTCTAGCAGAATGCACAGCACGCTATATTAGTCAGGATGAGCTAGGCTGTGCTGACACATCAGACAAATCCCCCAAATTTCAGGGGCTTCACTGCCATCTTGAACACACAACCTTCAAGTTTGCCATGACAGAGGCAAACTTCCCTGGTAGACAGAAGGGAAGCAGGTTTGAAAACCATTTGGAAGCAACAGGCTGGATTTGGCCATGAGGGACAGGGTGGAGTCAAGAATGACTCCTAGGTTTCTGACTTGAACTGCTAAATCGATGATTTCATTCATCAAAGTTTACTTACATAAGGGAAGGCAATGTCTAACTATTGCCCTTACATTCTGCTGGAAATATTGATAGATTTGGCCAGTCTCCTGATCATGTATAGGTGGCACACCAAACGTGCATTCTATGACCACCACAGCCATCTGTCTACAGGACTGTCTTCCTTGGAACTTCGTGCATTTTCCAGAATGGTGAGGAAAGGGTATGCACCAAATTATTAGAAGTCTTAAGACACCTTTAAGTCGCTCTCGCTCTCTCTTTTCTTTTCTACTATTTACTTATTTATTGGGCTGTGCCGGGTCTTAGCTGCAGCATGCGGGACCTTTTCAGTTGCAGCATGCGGGATCTAGTTCCCTGACCAGGGACTGAACCCGGTCCCCCTGCATTGGGAGTGTGGATTCTTAGCCACTGGACCACCGGGGAAGACCCTAAGTCTCTTTCTTAAGCAGGAGCCAATGCACCTGTGGATTAAGCCCATTAAAGTCAGCTGAGAGATACATTCAGGCATTTCTAGCAGAACGCACAGCAAGCTATATTAGTCAGGATGAGCTACGCGATGCTGCCACATCAGACAAATCCCCCAAATTCCAGGGGCTTAACTGCCATCTTGAACACACAACCTTCAAGTTTGCCATGACAGAGGCAAAGAGAGATGGAGGCGGTGTATCATCTAACTCTCAGTCGCTTTCAAAGTGACACTTGTTGATGCTGCTCACATTTCATTGGCCAGCACTCGTCAAAAGGACCCCAGCTAACTGCAAAGGAGATTAGGCAATGTGGAAGACTCTACGGAAGCCTGGTGGGCACGCTCTATGCCACACAGCGCATCAAGCGAACGAAGAATCCATGAGTAACATCACAGAAGGTGAAGCGAGACACAACCCCCATGAAGGGCAGAGAATGGAACTAGAGCTGGCCTTCTTTTAAACCATTATATATCCTTTTTTGTTGCAAAAATCCCAATCTTACTGTTGGATAAAAACTAACAGAATCACTCCAGTGTCATTTAATACAAAAGGAAAAAATTACCTAGCCTCCAAAACCAGTGAAACCAGGGAAGAAGCTAGAATGTCTCCTCCCATGGCTGGTATGAACCTGATGGCCCAAGCATTTCCATTCCATTTTCTTGGCCCACAGCAGCATAGTGAGGGGCCCCACGATTGGCATATATTTTTACCAGTGACAGTCCATTACATGAGATGACACATGACCTGACTTTCTCTTGGAAAGGCATGCCCTAGGAGACAACTTTCTAGCAGTTGGGCTATATTTTCATAACCCAAGTTGTACTCTCTTACCACTATAAAAACCACCCCCAGGGCTTCCCTGGTGGTGCAGTGGTTGAGAGTCCGCCTGCCGATGCAGGGGACACGGGTTCGTGCCCCGGTCCGGGAAGTTCCCACATGCCGCGAAGCGGCTGGGCCCGTGAGCCATGGCCGCTGAGCCGTGCGTCCGGAGCCTATGCTCCGCAACGGGAGAGGCCACAACAGCGAGAGGCCCGCGTAACGCAAAAAAGAAAAAAAAAGAAAAAAAAAACCACCCCCAAGTCTTAGGAGTCTGACTAAATAAAAGCTTCTCTCTTGCTTATGCAAAATCCAAAGTGGATGATCCTGGTCCTACAGCTATCCTCAAAAGAGTGGTTCAGGCATCCAGGTACCTTCCATCATGTGCTACTGCCATCTTCTACAGCCAGCCTCCAAGGGCCCCACGGAGACCACAGAAAGGGATGAGAGAGTACGAGAAGATCTACAGATACGCCAACGCCTTGGCCCAAAGTGATAGACATGACTAATACTCACATTTCATTGGCCAGAACTAGTGATATGGCCCACATAGACTCAAAGGGTGCTGGAAAATGTAGTCCCTGCTTCCCAGCAACAAGTAGGAGAATCAATCTCCTGACCACCTAGCTACCTCTGCCACACTTTGTATCCTCCAAATGACTCTTGCCAGAAAAGGGGAATCATCAGGACACAGCAAAGTCAAGTAACTAACCTGGAGACTGATGTCTTGGTCTTTTAATCAATGTTCAGGAAATGCAAGGATTTCCTGTTGCAGGTGGCAATACCTCCCAACGTTTAAAATCACTGTGAACATAGCTGAAGAAGAAAATCAGAAGCAGGGCCCCCGAGTCAGGAAAGTAGCATGTATGTGAGGCTCAGAGAGGAGGGAGGGCAGGCAGAGTCAGGCACATCAGGTATGGGAAGCTCACCTGAGTCCCAGGTCCTGATCAAAGGGGCCGTTCTTGTCACTGGAGCAGTTAATAGCTAACTCAATAACCACAATAAATGTATTCAACTACAGCATCCTGGGAGAACACTTTCTGTGGTCAAGATGTTTGGGAAAGCATGAGACAGAGTTACCCAGGTTTCCTTCCTGTAGGATGTCCGAGTTTTCCATACATTCACAAGCACTGAGAACCTCCAGGAGACAGACAGAGCATGCACCCGAGGAAGCAGAGGAGGCTGCTCTGTGCAAACACACCCAACACACACAGTACATTAGCTAAAGTCGTGACTATGAATTCTGTTCAAGTAGAGAAATGGGCACCTCAACAAAAGGCGCCAAGGCATATTCAGAAAAGGCGGTTTCTTCTAAAAAACAAAAAAAGAGAGAAATGTTTTGTTCTCCAACTCCTAGAAGTAACCGAGTGATTGACCCTCACTTGCTGAATTTGACAGCTTTACTGAATTTGAGACTCTCATCTTTGAGGATGGACGCTGGATGTCAAAAACAAACAAACAAACAAAAAACCCAAAAGAAACAAACAAAAAACCAGGTCCTTCTATGGGCCAAAGGCACACAGAGATGAGCACCACCTCTGCTAAAAGTAAAAAGAACGTCCCTCAAAAAATTAAACATAGAATTACCGTTTGACACAGTAATTCCACGTCCCGGTATACACCCAAAAATGTGAAAGCAGAGACTTGAACAGAAATTTATCCACCCTGGTCATTACAGCATTATTCACCATAGCCTAAGACATCACGCTAAGTGAAATAAGTCAGTCACAGAAAGACAAATACTGTATGATTCCACTCATATGAGGCATCTAGAGGAGTCAAATTCACAGAGACAGAGGGTAGGACAGTGGGTAGCAGGGGCTGGGGGAGTGAGGAATGGCAAGTTATTAAAGAGTACAGAGATTCTGTTTGGGATGATGAAAAAGTTCTGGAAATGGATCGTGGGGATGACTGCACAGCAGTGCGAGTGTACTTAATGACTGAAATCCACACTTAAAAATGGTTTCAACGGCAAATTTTATATTACGTACACTTTACCATAATTTTTTTTTAAAAAAAAAGCCAATGAGCTGCTCCTCAGCCCTCATGGCTTACGGCGGTTTTCTTCCACAACAGCGCCCACGTGCCCCCTTGCATGGGTTGATAGCTCTCCTGCAGCCCATCAAATCACCCAGGCACTGGTGACACATAACCTCCTATTCAGACCCACAAAGGACCACATAAAACTGCACAAGGAGATGGAAAACACGATCCAACCCAGCCTTGACTCATTATGACAACAGGAGATGGGAAGTGCTTAAATTTCACATCTATGATCCACCCCCCCCGCCCGAAACACACCTGGGACAGTTCAACAGTTCTTGGCGAGCAAGGTTGTAGAACTTCTACAAAAAAGCCAAAGTGACAGATTTATATCTTTTTGGCGGAGACACCAAAAAGCTGTGAATGGCAGAGATCAGGAAGCCGGGGTGGGGGCGTGGTGTCTGTTTAAATCCGTGAACCGACTTCTTGGAGTTTCGTATATTGTTTGTCAAACCTATGAAAAGAACTTACTGGTTATGATGATGTACTGAAAAACGATTTATTCAAGACCAGGCCGAGGCCAACCAAAGGAGGTACATACTGCAGCTGAAAATTCTAGGCAATGAGGACCCAGAACGAAGGCTTGTTTTACACACACACACACACACACACAGAGAGAGAGAGAAGCAAAGCCACTGCACGCCAATTTTCAGAGTTGGCACCAGCAGGCAGGAGGTTACAGCTGTGCCTAATGGCCAAATGGACATTTAACCATTCAGAGAAGAGTCTGTTCAAACTCCATTTTCAGCAGAGAATGAACAGAAGTCGAGAAAACCGAGTGGTTCCAGGTGAAATGGGCTCCTGAACAACTTTTCTAAAAAAGATGTTGCGCTGAAGAGTCTACTCTGAGTGGTCAGAAACATCCAGGGAGTGTTTTCAGAGGCCCAGCAGCCACTTGTTTAAACAAGCTTGTTAAACAGCTTCCAGCTGGGGAGGATTTGCTCTGCAGAAAACAGATCCCGGCAAAGAATGGATGGTAATAAAGCTAGCTTACCATCTCATCAGCACGGTGTGGCCGCCGCCATTTACCTTCTCACAAGCTTTTGGGGTTAGGGCAGGCATGTTACTCCTGTTTGACCAGTGGAGAAACCAAGGCACAGGGTCTCCCAGGTGAACTACTGTCCCACAATGCTTGTGAATATCACCCAAGTGCCAGAGGCTTGTCACATAGCTTCCAAAGGTTCGGTAAGGAAAACAGCCAAGCAACAATCAGTTCCACACCTGGAGGAACTCGTGCCAATCAAAAGTACTGATTTAAGGCTGGGTTCTTCTGGCACACTTATTACAGTGAGCTGAGTGTCCCGTTCCGGCAACGGAGGAGATCCTGAAGCCGGGAATGTTTGTGCACTACAGGATAAAATATATCTGTCACACTGGTAGTAGAGCACAGCCCCACTGTCAATCTGTGTTAAGTGTGCAAAAGAACACCGGGGCATTTCTAAGAGACGCCCCCTCCCCCCGTCCCCCATTGTAATAGACCATTACCCACCCTTGACTGCAAAATGGAATCATGTGGGAAGCATTCGACAATCCTGAGGCCTCAGATTCTGATATCATTGGTCTGGGATACAGTCTGGGCATTACGAGTTTGAAAAGCTCCCACAGGTGATTCTAACGTGTAGCCAGGGTTGGGACCCACAGGAGTGAGAAACTAACAGATGAATAACTAGTGGAGGGCGGGGAACTCAGCCTCGACTGGGTTAGAGGCTGTTTCTTGGATCATCTGATGTTTAAGAAAACTGAAGAATAAAGAACTATGAAAGCCAGGGGCCTCTGTTTTCTTACCTGTAAAGGGTACAAGGCTACCTACTCTGCCCTCCCCAAAAGGTGGGGCGGTCCTGTCGAAAAGAGTCAGCTGGTGCTAGGATGGGGAGGAAGAGATGGTGCTTCGGTGGCGTGGGCGAAGATAAGGAAAACTGGGAGGAATGGGGTGGGGGCGAAAGGGGACACCGCCTCACCTGCGTCGTAGAAGGCGTCGAGCTTGGCTGTCTCCCCAAAGTCGAGCTCCCCGAAGGGCACGAAGGTGAGGTGGGCGTCCTCGGCCTCGCAGGCCCGCAGCAAGCACCGCCGCGCCCCCGCCTCGGGGCCGCCGGCCGCGCCACCCTGGGGGCTCTCGCTGCGCACGTACACGGCCCGCAGAGCCCGCCGCGGCCCGCCCCCGCCCTCGGCCGCCCCCTCGGGCTCCAGCGGCCACGCCGGCCCCGCCGCGCCCTCGTCCCCCGGCGGCAGCGGGCACTGTGCGGACTCGGCCGCCACCCCGAGCTCCCCAGCCGGAGGAGCCCCGCCGCCGCTCTCCATGTGGCGTCCCTGCGCGCCCTTCCTTGTCCCACCTCCGCGCGAGTGGCCGGCGGCTGTGGCACCTGCTCCTGCGACGCGGGAAGAGAGCTGGGGAAGCCAGCGCCCGCCGGTGGCCCCGGGACGGGCAGGCGACGGCGGGGCCCCTCGGCTACATGCAGAAGCTCCAGCCCCGCAGCCCCCGAGCGCCCTTTGAAGGCTCGGGAGGGAGGGGCGGGGTCTTCGGACGTCAGGGCGAGCGGAGGGCGGGGGGAGGTCCGGGAAGGGCGGCGGGGCAGGAGCCCGCCGGGCGCCCCCTGCCGCCTCCCCCGGGCAGCGCCCTAAGAAGGGCGGATTCACGAATTTCAGGGTTTTGCTGTTGTTGCCGTCCCTCCAGCCTTAGGAGTCCCATTTTTTTCCCTCAAAACAATTTGAGGCTTTTCAAGCAGAGTAAAAGCTCTTTCAAAGCGCCAGCTGGATGTAAATCTTCAATTCCAAACTAAACACAGATGTAGTGTTAGCCCAGAATCGAGATAAGATGCTTATTTAAAACACCTCTGAGTTTGTACTCCTTGTCCCCAGTTGCCAAGAGCATGGCCCTCCTGAGCTCATGCCCTGGAGACCCGCTTGTCCTGACTTTCACTGTGACCTTGACAAAAGCACCGTGATGCACCAGCATCAAATTTTGTTGGCCTGGAAAATACACTCCAAGTAGCCTGCCTGCCAGATCTAAGAAATGCTGTGAACCCAAAGGGCTCTTTACTCTGGATCTTACCCACCTCACGATTTTAGGCCCAAGTATTAAAAAGTAGTATTACCACTGCAGGTAGTACTTGTATTTATTTAAAAGGTAGGATGCACTGGACGTTGTCACAAGGTTTTGGGGTTTTGGTGGTTTTTTTGTTTTTTTTTTGCGGTACGCGGGCCTCTCACTGTTGTGGCCTCTCCCGTTGCAGAGCACAGGCTCCGGACGCGCAGGCTGAGCGGCCATGGCTCACGGGCCCAGCTGCTCCGCGGCATGTGGGACCTCCCCGGACCGGGGCACGAACCCGTGTCCCCTGCTTCGGCAGGCGGACTCTCAGCCACTGCGCCGCCAGGGAAGCCCGTTTTCATTTTTAATGATAGTTTTATTGAGCTATAACTCACAAACCATCCAATTAACCCATTTAAATAGTTGTTAGTTTATCCGTGGAGTTGAGCAGCCATCATCATACTGTTTTAGAACATTTTCATCACCCCCCAGAAAACCCCAGTACCCATCAACAACAGTCTCTCTCCACCTCCCACAACACCCCTCAGCCCCAGGCAACCACCAATCTACTTACTGTCTCTATAGATTTGGCTGTTCTGGACATTTCCTATAAATGGAATCATACAATGTGTGGATAGAGGTTTTCATTTGTTCTGGGTGTATACCTAGGAATGGGATTTCTGGGTCATGTGGCAACTTTATGTTTAAGCTTTGGAGAAGCTACCACTGCTTTCCAATGTAGCTCCGCCATTTTCTATTTCCACCAGCAGTGTACAAGCATACCAACTTCTCCACACTCTCACCAACACTTGTTATTGTCTTTTTGATTATAGCCATCCTAGTGGGAGTGAAGTGATAGCTCACTGGGATTTTGATTTGCGTTTCTCTTAAAGACTAATGACGTTGAGCATTTTGTCGTGCGCTTATCCTCTATTTGCATAATTTCTTTGGAGAAAAGTCCATTCAGACCCTTTACCCTTTTAAAAACAGGGTATTTGTCTTTTTATTATTGAATTGCAAAAGGTCTTTATATATTACAGATACAAGGCCCTTATCAGATATGTGATTTGCAAATACTTTCTCCTCTTCTGTGGGCTGTCTTTTTACTTTCTTAATGGTGTCCTTTGCAGCATATCACAAGCCATTTTGACACAAGCAGGATAGGACTTACCTTATAAAACAAAAATTTGCCTTCTCTTCATGTTTCAGCAATAATATAGTCCATCCCTCTACCTCACCCCCAAAAGAAAGCAGAAACTGCCAGCATAAATCTTTGGAGAAATTCTAATTCCTGTCCTGGTAGAAATTAGCAATTTCAGAAGTGATATCAATGTGCAACCTCTTTTGTAGCCAATGAATGGAAAATGGCCTCTGAGGAAATCTGAAAAAACACACAGGCCAGAATTAGGAAGAGGGAATCTAGAGAAAACTTCCAACACTTCTAAGATTTTTTTTAAACGTACGATGCTATAAAAGGACACATTTTCTTTGTAACCTTGTAATGCATAATAATAGTAATTTTCCTAATATGGCTGTTCATCTGAGATTATTTCAATGACTGGCACAGCCTTCAGAAGGGCAGAGATGCCCACTTCACAATTGCTTGCCAATGTCTTGCTGTTGCCCGCACTTCAATCTTCCTATGTTTCTTCCAGCTCTCACTAGGCCCTACTGACTAAGTGAGACTCATAGGAGGTGTGAATTCTGGCTTGAATAATATCTTTCTTTAAACACAACCCCTGCCGAGTAAAGAACCTGGCTAGCAGGTGCCTTCCTTGCAGTTGGCATGCACAGCCCACCTTCTCATTGTTTCTAGTAATTCGCACACCTGAAACATGTCCCAGTCCCTTCTCCCAATGTCCTTCCTACCTCCCCTGCCTCAGCCCCACTGATGAGAAAATTGCAAAATGCTGGATTAGTCTTTTCCTTTTAGTTGAACAATTGTTTGTTCTTACCTCCGCCTTGCCCCTTACTAAGTGCACATCCTGGAAAACACTTTGCCCCAGTGCAGAGATGTCATTTGGACTGGCACATGGAATTGAAGAATAGAGTAGAGGCACTGTAGCTAAAGGGTAAGATTAAATCTAGGTGTTCTTCTCATTTCCTCCATTTTATTTTAGGTTGGTTATTCATACCAGTTGTGGTCCCACTAGTTAGTTCTTTGACTCACACTGTAAACACTGTAAATATTTTAGTTACCACTTGAGTGGCAATTTCATTACTTTTTTCCTAAGAAAATACAGTGTACCCAAGGGCCAAGCAAATAGTGACAAAAGGGAAACAACGAGGTTGCACAATAGTATATGTATTTGGAAAAACTCTAACATATGTCGTAATTCAACAAGGATTTCTTGAGCATCTATTGTGTGTCAGGCACTGTCCTTGGTGCAGAGGTTATCATAGTGAACAAGACAGCCAAAGTCCCTGCCATTATGTTATAAGTAGATAGACAGATATACCTGTGTATAAATGCTATAAATATTGTATGGACATAGATATTATAATCTGCCATAAAGTACAAGAAAAACAAACAGGGTGGATAAAACTCATAAGAAGCATTAAGCATAGATTATATGTAAAATACTAGTTTATGAAATATAGGTGAAACTCATAGCATGTTTTTTTAAAAAAATTATTTATTTTTGGCTGCATTGGGTCTTCGTTGCCGCACGCGGGCTTTCTCTAGTTGCGTTGAGTGGGGGCTACTCTTTGTTGTGGTGCGTGGGCTTCTCAATGCGATGGCTTCTCTTGTTGCAGAGCACGGGCTCTAGGTGCGTGGGCTTCAGTAGTTGTGGTGCACGGGTTCAGCAGTTGTGGCTTGCGGGCTCTAGAGCGCAGGCTCAGTAGTTGCGGCGCACGGGTTTAGTTGCTCCGCGGCATGTGGATCTTCCCGGACCAGGGCTCAAGCCCGTGTCCCCTGCATTGGCAGGCGGATTCTTAACCACTGCACCACCAGGGAAGTCCCCATAGCATGTTTTAATTATACACCATGAGTGAGCAAGTAGATTGTGAGAAAAAGGTGGACTTCATAAGATTTAGTTAAAACAATAAGTTATTTCCCTCTACGACATGTTGCAGATGGAATATATGATGGAACAAACAAGACTATCACTTACAAATAGATAGGAATGGAAAGACCAAGTCATTAGGTATGAGCATGCAGTCTCTGAACTCACAGTTATGTCACCCCTAAATCAACCACCCATTCTGGTCTCACATTTGCCCTCTATCTTCTTGAAGGTATAGAATAGAGTTATAATAACTGTTTTAATATCCTTGTTTATGAATACTATTATCTGTTTTATTACTGGATCTTTTCGTATTGGTTGATTTTTCTCCTCATTCTGGGTCATTTTTTTCCTGCTTCTTTGCATGCCTGGTAATTTTTTATTAGATGCCACACATTGTGACTTTTACCTTAATGAGTACTGTGTATTTTTGTATTCCTATAAATATTCTTGAGCTTTGTTCTGGGACACAGTTATTTGGAAATAGTTTGATCCTTCTGAGGCCTCCTTTTAAGCTTTGTTTTAAATGGGATCAGAGCAGCCTTTAGGCTAGGGGTAATTAATCCCTACTACTGAGGCAATGCCTCTCTGAATATTCTACCCAGTGTCTTGGGATTTATGAAGTTTTCCATTCTGGCCAGTGGAAACAGAAACTATCTGGGCCCTGTGGGACCTCCAAGGATTGTTCCCTCTAATCCGTTCAGGTAGTTCTTTCCCCAGCCTTGAGTATTTTCTTTACACACAGGTGCTGGTCCGTACTCTACTGAAGATTCCCGATCTACACACCTCTGGAACTCTGTGCAGCCTTCTCCTCCCCAGTACTCACACCGTGGCCTCGTTGGCATTCCAGCTCCATAAGCTCAACTTCGAATGATAACTGGGCTCCCCTCGGCTTCCCTTTCTCTGTTCTATGGCCTGGAAACTCTCTCAGGCCCGTAAACTGGGCAATTGCAGGGCTCTATTTGTTTCCCCTTTCTCTGAGATCTCTGTCCTGTGTTGCGCTCCTTATATGATTTTTGCAACTTTTTCTGGAAAAGTCTAAAATTCTTTTAAGATGAGAAGACTTAAAAGTTTCAACATTAAAAAGAAAAGCATTTCTCCCTTCTCCACTCTAGGCCCGCTCCAGGCTGCCCACTTGCAGCAGGAAAAGGAGGAGCAGTGTTGGCTTCTCCCCTCTTCCGCCATGCCGGCCACCTCTCCAAGATGCGGGTGTGTAGGGAGAGGAGCTAAGGCAACCCCACTTATGGGCTGCTCATGCTGGGACCATACCCGGTCCAGGGGAAATGCATACCCTTCACGGCACACTTGTCTTCCATGTCCTGACAACTTCTTGGGAACATACGTAGCAGGCCATCTTTGAGTCCTTTCCCTAGGCTCATGGTGAGTAGTAGGCAACTCTCCAACACCTCCATTGGCAGAGAGGAACTCACCAGCACACCAATCTCTCTCCAAAACACTCTTCTAATTTCCAACTCTCTTTTCTGGGAATGCCCAGCCTCACTGTGAAAATGACTATTTTGTTTCTGGTACGAGACCTTCCAGAGCGCTCTTTTCTATCTGCCATCAACTTTCTGCTGCCAGTAACATTCCAGATGATACCTGCTTCATCAGCCTAGGGCCTGGAGTGAAGATGATGATAACATGAACCAAAGCCCCCACTTGACTTAAAATGGACATTGAAGAAGAACTTGAAAGAGATAAGGGTGTTAGCCATGCAGATATGTACAGGAAGAGCATTGCAGGCAGAGGCAAGGGCCAGTGCAAAGGCCCTAAGGCATCCTAGCATGCTCAAGCAACAGCAAGGCCAGAATCTCTAGATATTCAGAATCCCATCATCTCATTTTTTAAACATAACTAGTTTCTAGAAAGTTCTTCCATATATTTAAATGAAATCTTCTCTTATAACTACCACCCATTTATTCTTTTTTTAAAATTTTATTTATTTAATTAATTAATTTTATTTTTGGCTGATTTGTGTCTTCGTTGCTGCACATGGGCTTTCTCTAGTTGTGGCGAGCGGGGGCTACTCTTCGTTGTGGTGCGCGGGCTTCTCATTGCGGTGGCTTCTCTTCTTGCGCAGCACGGGCTCTAGGCGCGCAAGATTCAGTAGCTGTGGCACATGGGCTCAGTAGTTGTGGCTCACAGGCTCTAGAGCGCAGGCTCAGTAGTTGTGGCGCATGGGCCCGGCCGCTCAGTGGCATGTGGGATCTTCCCGGACCAGGGCTCAAACCTGTGTCCCCTGCATTGGTAGGCGGATTCTTAACCACTGCATCACCAGGCAAGCCCCCACCCATTTATTCTAATTTAATTCTCCTTCCACATGGCAGCTTTCCAAGTACTGCCCTCAGGTTTCTCCCACCTCCCACACCCTTCGATCATTTCTCCATGACACAATATCCAGGCTACTCACCACCTTGATGATTCTCCTCAGGAAGAGTCCCTATTTGTCTCTATTGCTGTTCTGTGCGTACAAAAGACTTTTTTAAAATTAAACTTTGAGATGATTGTAGAAATCATACAGAGATCTGGTGTACCCTTTAATCAGTTTGCCCCAATGGTAACATCTTGCCAAACTGTAGTACGCTATCAAGGATACTGATATCAAGATATCAGGATGTTGACATTAAGACAGTCAACATACAGAACAGTTTCATCACCACAAGGATCCCTCCTGCTGCCCTTTGACTGCCACACCCATCTCCCTTCTCACCCCTCATCCCTAACTGCTGGCAACCACTAATCTGATCTCCATTTCTATAATTTTGTCATTTCAAGAATGTTATATAAATGGAACCATAGAATATGTAACCTTTAAGGATTGTCTTTTTTCACCCAGCACAATTCCCCTGGGATTCATCCAAACTGTTGCATCCGTAATGCTTTCCAATCATTGCTGAGCACTATTCCATGGCATAGATGCACGGCAGCTTCTTTAATCACGCACCCATTGAAGGACACCTGGGTTGTTTCCAGTCCTGGGTTATTATGAATAAAGCTGCGATGAACATTCATGTACAGGTTTCTGTGTGAACGTAAGTTTTCATTTCTCTGGGATAAATGCCCAGGAGTGCAAATTCTAGGTCATATGGTAGTTGCCTGTTTAATTTTTTAAGAAACTGCCACATTGTTTTCCAGAGTGGCTGCACCGTTTTACACTCCCACCAGCAATGTACAAGTGATCCAGTTTCTCCACATCCTTACTAGTATTTGGTGTTGTCACTGTAAAAAATTTTAGCCATTTTGATAAGTGCGTAGTAATATCTCACTGTGGTTTTAATTTGCATTTTTCCAACGGATAATGATGTTTAACATCTTTTCATGTGCTTTTCTGCCATTTGTTTATCTTCTTTGGTGAACATTTGTTCATATCTTGTGCCCATTTTCTAACTGGAATGTTTGGTTTTTTACTGTTGAGTTTTGAGTGTTTTCTATATATTCTAGATAGCAATTCTTTGTCAGATATGGGGGTTGCAAATATTTCTCTCCCAGTGTGTAGCTTGTCTTATTATCCTCTTTAATAGACAGAGCAAAAGCTTTTAATCTTTTTAAAAAATTCTTTTCCATTATGGTTTATTACAGGATACTGAGTATAATTCCCTGTGCTATACAATAGGACCTTGTTGTTTATCCACACTATATATAATAGTTTGGATCTGCTAGTCCCAAACTCCCAATCCAATCCTCTCTCTCCCCACCTCCCCCTTGGCAACCACAAGCCTGTTCTCTACGTCTGTGAGTCTGTTTCTGTTTCATAGATAAAAGCTTTCAATCTTGATGAGGCCCAATTTATCAGTTTTTCCATTTATGGATGGTGCTTTTGATTTCAAGTTAAAGAACTCTTTCCCTAGACCTAGGGCTCAAAGATTTTCTCCTCTTTTTTTCTAAAAGTTTCATAGTTTTACATTTAAAATCCATTTTGACTCCCTCACCCTGCGTTCTTCTAAAAGGTGCTCGTCCTTCCTGTGTTTACGCCTCTCCAAACCAGACTCCCTAGAGCCCTCAAGCACTCTCCATATGACTTGGCTTCAAATTACTTATGCACAACATCCAACTCGGCGTGTATCAAGAATGATTCATCATAGCCCTGTTAAGTAGGTTGCCCCAAACTTGATCCGTATCTGCAGGTTGAATCAGACTGGAAGCAAGAATACCTTGGCGTTCCCACTTGAATCACCAGAAAATATTAGAGACTGGGACTTATACCATTGGCACTCCTGAGGCCTTTGGACTCAGACTGGAACGACACCACTGGCTTCCTGAGTCTCCAGCTCCCAGGCCACAGATTGTTGAACTTCTCGGTATCCATAATCAGCCGTGTGGCTGACAGGGTCTTGGTGCTCCGGCCTGCTGTCAGGCCTGAGCCGCTGAGGTGGGAGAGCTGAGTTCAGGACACTGGACCACCAGAGACCTCCCGGCCTCACATAATAGCAGTCGGCAAGAGCTCTCCCAGAGATCTCCGTCTCAACGCTAAGACCCAGCTCCACTCAATGGCCAGCAAGCTCCGGTGATGGACGCCGCATGCCAAACAACTAGCAAGACAGGAACACAACCCCACCCATTAGCAAAGAGGCTGCCTAAAATCATACTAAGTTCACAGAAACCCCAAAACACACCACTGGACACGGCCCTGCCCACCAGAAAGACAAGATCCAGCCCCACCACCCATCAGAACACAGGCACCAGTGCCCTCCAGCAGGAAACCTACACAAGCCACTGAACCAACCTCACCCACTGGGGGCAGACACCAAAAACAACGGGAACTACGAACATGTAGCCTGCAAAAGGGAGACCTCAAACACAGTAAGTTAAGCTAAAAAAAATGAGAAGACACAGAAATACACAGCAGATGAAGGAGCAAGGTAAAAACCCACCAGGCCAAACAAATGAAGAGGAAATAGGCAGTCTACCAGAGAAAGAATTCAGAGCAATGATAGTAAAGATGATCGAAAATCTTGGAAATAGAATGGAGAAAATACAAGAAACGTTTAACAAGGAAATAGAAGAACTAAAGACTAAGCAAACAATGATGAACAACACAATAAATGAAATGAAAAATTCTCTAGAAGGGATCAATAGCAGAACAACTGAGGCAGAAGGATGGATAAGTGACCTGGAAGATAAAATAGTGGAAATAACCACTGCAGAGCAGAATAAACAAAAAAGAATGAAAAGAACTGAGGACAGTCTCAGAGACCTCAGGGACAACATTAAATGCACCAACATTCGAATTATAGGGGTCCCAGAAGAGGAAGAGAAAAAGAAAGGGTCTGAGAAAATATCTGAAGAGACAATAGTCGAAAATTTCCCTAACACGGGAAAGGAAACAGTCAATCAAGTCCAGGAAGCACAGAGAGTCCCATACAGGATAAATCCAAGGAGAAATACGCCACGACACATATTATATAAAACTATCAATAATTAAATACAAAGAAAACATATTAAAAGCAGAAAGGGAAAAGCAACAAATAACATACAAGGGAATCTCCATAAGGTTAAAAGCTGATCTTTCAGTGGAAACTGTGCAAGCCAGAAGGGAGTGGCAGGATATTTAAAGTGATGAAAAGGAAAAACCTACAACCAAGATTACTCTACCCAGCAAGGATGTCATTCAGATTCGACGGAGAAATTAAAACCTTTACAGACAAGGAAAGTTAAGAGAATTCAGCACCACCAAACCGGCTTTACAACAAATGCTAAAGGAACTTCTCTAGGCAGGAAACACAAGAGAAGGAAAAGACCTACAGTAACAAACCCAAAACAATTAAGAAAATGGGAATAGGAACATACATATCGACAATTACCTTAAATGTAAATGGATTAAATGCTCTAACCAAAAGACACAGACTGGCTGAATGGATACAAAAACAAGACCCGTATATATGCTGTCTACAAGAGACCCACTTCAGACCTAGGACACATACAGACTGAAAGTGAGGGGATGGAAAAAGATATTCCATGCAAATGGAAATCTAGCATTTCTCATATCAGACAAAACAGACTTTAAAATAAAGACTATTACAAGAGACAAAGAAGGACACTACATAATGATCAAGGGATCAGTCCAAGAAGAAGATATAAGAATTGTAAATATTGATGCACCCAACATAGGAGCACCTCAATACATAAGGTGAAAGCTAACAGCCATAAAAGGGGAAATCAACAGTAACACAATAATAGTAGGGGACTTTAAAACCCCACTTGCACCAACGGACAGATCACCCAAAATGAAAATAAATAAGGAAACACAAGCTTTAAATCACACATTAAACACGATGGACTTTAACTGATATTTATAGGACATTCCATCCAAAAACAACAGAATACACTTTCTTCTCAAGTGCTCATGGAACATTCTCCAGGATAGACCATATCTTGGGTCACAAATCAAGCCTTGTTAAATTTAAGAAAATTGAAATTGTATCAAGTATCTTTTCCGACCACAGTGCTATGAGACTAGATATCAGTTACGGGGAAAAAAACTATAAAAGATACAAACACATGGAGGCTAAACAATATGCTACTAAATAACCAAGAGATCACTGAAGGAGTCAAAGAGGAAATCAAAAAATGCTTAGAAACAAATGACAATGAAAACATGATGACCCAAAACCTATGGGAGTCAGCAAAAGCAGTTCTAAGAGGGAAGTTTATAGCAATACAATCCTACCACAAGATACTAGAAACATCTCAAATAAACAACCTAAACTTACACCTAAAACAAATAGAGAAAGAAGAACAAAATAACCCGAAAGTTAGCAGAAGGAAAGAAATCATAAAAATCAGAACAGAAATAAATGAAAAAGAAATGAAGGAAACGATAGCAAGGATCAATAAAACTAAAAGCTGGTTCTTTGAGAAGATAAACAAAGTTGATAAACAAAGTTGATAAACCATTTCTTCATTTTCATGAAGAAAAAAAGGGTGAATACTCAAATCAACAGAATAAGAAATGAAAAAGGAGAAATAACAACTGACACTGCAGAAATACAAAGGATCATGAGAGATTACTACAAGCAACTATATGCCAATAAAATGGACTACCTGGAAGAAATGGACAAATTCGTAGAAAAGCACAACCTTCGGAGACTGAACCAGGAAGAAATAGAAAAATATAAACAGACCAATCACAAGCACTGAAATTGAAACTGGGATTTAAAATCTTCCAACATACAAGAGCCCAGGACCCAATGGCTTCACAGGCGAATTCTATGAACCATTTAGAGAAAAGCTAACACCTAACCTTCTCAAA
Source organism: Aethalodelphis obliquidens (assembly GCF_003676395.1). NCBI lineage: Eukaryota > Metazoa > Chordata > Mammalia > Artiodactyla > Delphinidae > Aethalodelphis > Aethalodelphis obliquidens. Next base: position 3,394,580 of record NW_020838043.1, on the reverse strand, counting down.
CTCTTTCAAAATATAGCAGAGGGAGGAACACTTCCAAACTCATTCTACGAGGCCACCATCACCCTGATACCAAAACCAGACAAAGATGTCACAAAGAAAGAAAACTACAGGCCAATATCACTGATGAACATAGATGCAAAAATCCTCAACAAAATACTAGCAAACAGAATCCAACTGCACATTAAAAGGATCACACACCATGATCAAGTGGGGTTTATTCCAGGAATGCAAGGATTCTTCAATATACACAAATCAATCAACGTGATACACCATATTAACAAATTGAAGGAGAAAAACCATATGATCATCTGAATAGATGCAGAAAAAGCTTTTGAGAAAATTCAACACCCATTTATGAAAAACACCCTCCAGAAAGTAGGCATAGAGGGAGCTTACCTCAACATAATAAAGGCCATATATGACAAATCCACAGCCAACAACATCCTCAATGGTGAAAAACTGAAAGCATTTCCACTACGATCAGGAACAAGACAAGGTTGCCCACTCTCACCACTATTATTCAACATAGTTTTGGAAGTTTTGGCCACAGCAATCAGAGAAGAAGAAGAAATAAAAGGAATCCAAATTGGAAAAGAATTAAAACTGTCACTGTTTGCCGATGACATGATACTATACATAGAGAATCCTAAAGATGCTACCAGAAAACTACTAGAGCTAATCAATGAATTTGGTAATGTAGCAGGATACAAAATTAATGCACAGAAATCTCTTGCATTCCTATACATTAATGATGAAAAATATGAAAGAGAAATTAAGGAAACACTCCCATTTATCACCGCAACAAAAAGAATAAAATATCTAGGAATAAACCTACCTAAGGAGACAAAAGACCTGTATGCAGAAAACTATAAGACACTGATGAAAGAAATTAAAGATGATACAAACAGATGGAGATATATACCATGTTCTTGGATTGGAAGAATCAATATTGTGAAAATGACTCTACTACCCAAAGCAATCTACAGATTCAATGCAATCCCTATCAAACTACCAATGGCATTTTTCACAGAACTAGAACAAAAAATATCACAATTTGTATGGAAACACAAAAGACCCCGAATAGCCAAAGCAATCTTGAGAAAGAAAAAAGGAGCTGGAGGAATCAGGCTCCCTAATTTCAGGCTATACTACAAAACTACGGTAATCAAGACAGTATGGTACTGGCACAAAGACAGAAATATAGATCAATGGAACGGGATAGAAAGCCCAGAGATAAACCCACGCACATATGGTCACCTTATCTTTGATAAAGGAGGCAAGAATATACAATGGAGAAAAGACAGCCTTTTCAATAAGTGGTGCTGGGAAAACTGGACAGCTACATGTAAAAGAACGAAATTAGAACACTTCCTAACACCATCCACAAAAGTAAACTCAAAATGGATTAAAGACTTAAATGTAAGGCCAAACACCATCAAACTCTTAGAGGAAAACATAGGCAGAACACTCTATGACATAAATCACAGCAAGATTCTTTTTGAACCACCTCCTAGAGAAATGGAAATAAAAACAAAAATAAACAAATGGGACCTAATGAAACTTCAAAGCTTTTGCGCAGCAAAGGAAACCATAAACAAGATGAAAAGAGAACCCTCAGAATGGGAGAAAATAGTTGCAAACGAATCAACTGACAAAGGATTAACCTGCAAAATATACAAGCAGCTCATGCAGCTCAATATCAAAAAAACAAACAGCCCAATCCAAAAATGGGCAGAAGACCTAAATAGACATTTCTCCAAAAAAGACATACAGATGGCGAAGAAGCACATGAAAGGCTGCTCAACATCACTAATTATTAGAGAAATGCAAATCAAAACTACAATGAGCTATCACCTCACACCAGTTAGATTGGGCATCATCAGAAAATCTACAAACAACAACTGCTGGAGAGCGTGTGGAGAAAGGGGAACCCTCTTGCACTGTTGGTGGGAATGTACATTGATACAGCCATTATGGAGACCAGTATGGAGGTTCCTTAAAAAAGTAAAAATAGAACTACCATACGACACAGCAATCCCACCTCTGGGCATATACCCTGAGAAAACCATAATTCAAAAAGAGTCAAGTACCGCAATGTTCACAGCAGCACTATTTATCATAGCCAGGACATGGAAGCAACCTAAGTGTCCATCAACAGATGAATGGATAAAGAAGATGTGGCACATATATACAATGGAATATTACTCAGCCATAAAAAGAAACAAAACTGAGTTATTTGTAGTGAGGTGGATGGACCTAGAGTCTGTCATACAGAGTGAAGTAAGTCAGAAAGAGAAAAACAAATACAGTATTCTAACACATATATATGGAATCTAAAAAGAAAAAGGTTCTGAAGAACCTAGGGGCAGGACAGGAATAAAGACTCACATGTAGAGAATGGACTTGAGGACACGGGGAGGGGGAAGGGTAAGCTGGGGCAAAGTGAGAGAGTGGCATGGGCATATATACACTACCAAATGTAAAACAGCTAGCTAGTGGGAAGCAGCCGCGTAGCGCAGGGAGATCAGCTAAGTGCTTTGTGACCACCTAGAAGGGTGGGATAGGGAGGTTGGCAGGGAGACACAAGAGGGAGGGGATATGGGGATATCTGTATATGCATAGCTGATTCACTTTGTTATACAGCAGAAACTAACACACCATTGTAAAGCAATTATACTCCAATAAAGATGTTAAAAAAAAAAGATCCACAGGGGGGAAAAAAAAACTTTAAATATTTGATAGAATTCTCCAGTGAAACCATTTTGAACTGGAGATTTCTTTTTCAGAGCTTCAGAATTACAAGTTCATTTTTTCCAAAGGTTACAGGATTGTTACAATTGTCTATTTTTTTTGGTTGAGTTTTGTTTGTGTTTTTTGAGAAATCGGTCCATTTCTTCTAATATGTTGAATTTATGATCATAAACTTGTTCCTAGTATTCCCTTATTATCCTTTGAATGGCTACAGGATCTGTAATGATGTTCCCTGTTGCATTCTTGATTTGGTGATTTGTGCGTTCTCTTTTTATCTCTGTCAGTCCTGCTATTTATTTAAGTAAATATAAATATTTAAGTCTGCTGATTAACCAAAGACATTCTTCATTTCTGTTATTGTGTTTCTGACTTCCAGCCACTTGAATCTTTCTTATAGTTTCTGTCTCTGCTGAAGTTACCTATCTGATCTTGCATGTTGTCTACTTTTTTCTTTAGAGCCTTTAACATATTGATCATAATTATTCTAAATTCATTCTCTGATACTTCCAATAGCTGTGTCATATCTGTGTCTGGTTCCGATGATTGCTTTGTCTCTTCAGACTGAATTTTCTTGCCTTTTGGCATGTCTTGTAATTTTTTGTTGAAAGCCAGACATTTTGTATAAGGCAGCAGATACTGTGGTAGTGTTGAGGTTTGTCGTCTCTATGGACATCAGAGACACAGAATTCCTCTAGTGATCTTTTTTGGTCCCCTCTCTTGGTTTTGGGGCTTCCCTTTGTGCTGTTCCCAAGACTGTCTACCTCTTGCAGCTCTCCCTGCTGTAACCCACTGTTGTTATTCCTGGAGATTTGCTAGTGTGCTAGTGGGGCGTGGTGGAGAGGTGTCTCTAATATGCTAAGCCTCAGTTTCATCAAAAGTGCTTCTGTCCCTCCTCCAGGGATAAAGCTTTCCTTCTCTTTCCCCAGATGCAGTGGGTATCCAACGGCATTCTCAACCAACAGCCTTGAGGCCCTTTTCCCTGAAGATTAAATCTTTTTAGGTGAGATGGGAATTGAGGCTGAGTGGAATTGATTCCTCCAGCTGCAATGGCATTTCACCGGTGTCCGTAGACCATGTCCACCCCCTGTAGGATCAAGGCTTTTTCTCCTTAAGGGATAAGGATCTGACTGGAATTCTCAGTGATTCCTGAGCCAGCACTTCCAGCCTGCACCATGAATTTTCTCTGGATTTTCCCTGATCCTCCCTGTAAGAGCCAGGAGGGGTTCTTAGAGGAAATGTCTGCAAAAAGGTTTAACCCCTCTCCCCAGGAGCATCATACTCTCAAGCTAGTCCACACTAAGCCTCAAGCAATTTGCTAATTCTTCTAGGTTTATATTCTTTTCCATTTCCATAGTATCTGATGGCTTCTGTCCCTGGTAAGCAAATGCTCAGGTCCTGTGTCTCAAAAAAAGTGCCTGTCTCTCTCCAGAGTTTGAAATGGCTGTTTGCTCTGAAAACTCAGTTCTCTTTTACTTTCCGGTCTGTCCAGCTTTTTTCTTGTTGTAAGCACGGGAAGGACATCCTGCAGCTCTCTGTGTCTCTGAGCTGAAACTGGAAGCCCTAATCAACCATATTTGACCTACAAATGTCAATTCCATATGGTTTAACCTAACAGACCATGGCATAGTTTCTGGACAGTGCACCTTGTTTTGCTGCAGCCAAAGTCTAACTAGAGATTTCCGGAAAAGATTGCTATGGGTTATTCTACACACAATTCATCGAGAGTGAGATGATCCCCCCAAGACAGTGGTCCTCAAACTTGAGCATGCATAAGAATCATCAGGAGGACTTCTTAAAACACAGATCGCTGGGTCCTTCTCCAGAGTTTCTAAATCAGAAGGTCTAGGTCAGGGCCCAAGAATTTCCATTTCTACCACTTCCCGGTTGGTGATGCTACTACTGCTCTTTTGGGGATCACACCCCAAGAACCCTATGGCATGTCTCAGAGGCTCAGGGCTCATCTACATGTCCTACTTATTCATCACTTTGAGGGCAAATGGTCAGCTCTGAGGGGCTCTCATCTGACTTCAGAGAAGTGTCAGGAGTAAAGGATCAGGGATATGCTCACCCTTGAGTTCATTCTTTCTCCAGAGTGAAGCTAAGTAAAAAATAATGTTTTACGTCTTAAAACAGAGGTAGCCACGGTTTTCTAATAGTCGATGAAAGGCTTAGAGTTAATGGTGTACAGACCATGTGAATTTGTTCTAAGATCCATGGTGATGTAAGCACACTCCTTTGGGTCCAGGTGTTGGCTAAGACTCAGGTACAAGTAAAGCGCCTCAAGGCTTTCTTCATAACTGTTTTCTTATGTCACGAATCCCCAAAAATGCTACAGTTTTGTGCTTAGAGTTTTAGTAAAGGTCAAACTACACTGCTCAAATTTATAGAATAAATTCCATTTGGCATCAGTCACAATTACCAGTTCATCTATTCAGTCAATAAACATGTATCAAGTGCTTAGTGTGCACCTGGCAATGTTTTAGGCGCTGGGGACATAGCAGTGAAGAAAATAAAGTCACTATCTCATGGCGGCTTCATTCTAGGGAGAGGAGACAGAAAACAGACAGGTAAGTAGGTGGTGTGTGTGTGTGTGTAAGTGAATGAAACAGAATGAAACAGACTCTCCTATGGGACAGTCTGAGGGAAGATGGAGGCTAACGTTGCTCTTGTATTTAGTGGGTTAGGGATGGCCTCTGTGATGAGGTGACATTTGAGCAGTGACTAGCCAGAAGGAAGAGACCCAGACTTGATACCCATGGAGGTTTAGGCAACTACAACTTCAGTGGCGGATGGGTGGTTAGTCACTTTTTTATACTAACGTTAATTCAATTATGTTTATCATAAGGCAAAAACTATTCTTGCTAAAAATCTCAGGTAACTCACACTCCACTTCTCAGAATTGTCTTAAGGATAAATTGGAAATGTGGACATAGATTTATGCCCAAAGATGCTCGTCATAGCTTTATAAAATAAAAAAAGTTGGAATTTACCAAAAATGCCCTTCTTTCCCTGACCTCCCCACACTCAAGGCTCCCTTGGGCACTTCTGCTCTGCCGTTCCAAAGCCCCTGGACTTCCCTCTGTGGTCATGCTTTCTTCCTGTGGAAGACTTGCCTGCTTACCTGTCTATTTTCTCCCATTTGAGCTCCCTGAGGACAGGGTCTACGCTGCATTCAGCACCCATCACGGGGTCCGGCACATCGTTAAGCACTCAACACATGTTCCAGAAAAGACTGGTTAAATGCTCTCTGGCATATCTAGAGACAGAGTATTATGCAGCCATTACAAATCATGTTTTTGAAAAAAAAGCAATGCCAAAGAAATGATGATACCAAGTATAAAAACCAGACTATAAAACTATAGACACAGAATGACCTCCATTACGAGACTCCAAAATTATTAAAGGCTGCATCTGAATGACATTCGGACAATTACTGCCTTTCTATTTTTTTTAAATTCAAAGCATTTCACATCTCTTTTTATTCTCTAAATTAATCTCACTGCCCAGACCATGCAGACATATTGGCCAGGAACTGCCCCCGCCCAACCACAAGAAGGACAGAGGGTACAATCCTACCAGGTCCCTGTGGTGGACATGTGGAAATATTAATCTGCCTTTCTCTTTATCATTTTTATTTTCCACTTTGGGTATAATAATAGCTTCATAATCAGAAAAAAAGTAAGTTAGTTAAAAATACTCAAGGTGCCTGACTGGGTTCTACATTTGAACCTACAGTCATCACTCTGGTCCTTTAAACCTTAGAAGATTCGTTGGTAGGATTCTTGTCAACAGGCCCCTCCTTGGCATGTGTTGTCCTCCATTACCTTGAAGCTTCTCGTGCTCCGCTTGGCCTCCCCGTTTTGTCTTCCTCATCACCCCCTGCCAGATTCTCAGCACTAGATGTGTCCCTTTAAAACTGGGGCATTTATCTTTCCGGGCCTGAAGTTCCCTCTGAGACTTCTCTGTCTCTCTTCATTCCAGATTCACTTCCTCCAAGGAGACTGCCCTGATTGAGAGCAAATAAGAATGTTTCACGAGAGCCTCCTGGGGCCAAGGCAGGGGGGCAGGTGGGTATTTCATACAAGGGTCCCAGTTCATCTACCTCCTGTCAGCATTCAACAGCAGAGCTTCAGCCCCAGGCAAGTTCCTGGTCCTCTCAGATTAGGCCCCAAACTAAGAAACCCTCATGAAGCTTGAAGAGAATCTTCTCCCTTTCTCCTAAGACATCTCTGTTTTTCTCCTGGGGAATAACCTTGGAAATGCTATTGACTTCTTTGTGGTTTTTCTTTTTAGCTTTAAAAATTGGTTTGAAAACCCTTTAAAACTTTAAAAAAAATTAACAAATAATGAAGTTTTGCATTTCCAGGGCGCATTCTCATCAAAGCGCTCAAAGTTTGCCAACAAATCTTGGTTTCTTGGAGAACTGGTCATATTCTATAGGGGTGAGAGAGAAGGGAAGCATTCACGACTTAAATGACATTGTTTATCTGTATAATTTAATTAAACGTGTTGCCATTTAAAGAGAACTGCCCCATGAAGCTGGTTCTCCAGGAACTCAACTCTTCTTTTTTAGTCAGTTTTTTTTCCCATCTATTTTTTCCTTAGAAAATTCTAGCTACAACCTACTAGGTTACCTTGTTCTATTGTTTGGTTCAAATATTTTTATCACCTAATGCTCCAACAAGAAAAAAATAGCCCATTTTACTGTGAAACCTGGATTCACAAATCGATTAGCATACACTTTCATTTATGGAAAGAGGCTGCCCTCACAGGCACTCCAATTTGGGGTCACTTAAAAAGGCATGAAATAAAACTACCTCTTAGGAATCTTCATCTGCTTCGTGGATTCTCCTTGGCTTCACGGGCTGCCTTCTGCTCCACGCGTTGGGAAACCCTAGGGACAGAACTAGGAATGACAGCAAAGGTTCATCGCCTTAAGAGACATGACCCCTCTCTGTCCTTACACCAGTGACAAACATTTATTTCTGGCCAGGAAAGTGTTTTCTCTGCCTAGGTCATTGTGTTTCCTCATTAGAGCCAGTTTTGGGAACGGCATCTTCTTCCCCTGGCTTGGGCCAAAAGCGCCAAGCCTTCCCTCTGTTGGACACTGCAATCAGCCACGCTGAGCACCTATCACCCACACACGCGTTGCTTTGTTACAGTTTGTACAAAACCAAAGAGAAAAGCTTTTTACCAAACCCTCTTGGTGCTAAAACATCTTGACGTTAATTTGTGCTAAAATAACTAGAGGACTAAAACCTAATCTACTACAAAAAAAGAGACCACGATGACCTCAGGTTACAATACAAAGACCTTTGTGGACGGTGGGGATTATTTTTATACAGACCATGGCAACTGTAAGCAGTAAATTATACTCCCTGTGGTTTTCCCATCAAGGAGCTGGTTACGAAAGGAAAGAAAAGCCTGCCATTAGTAACCAAAGACACACATGTGATGATAGATACAGGCTGTCTTTATGGGAGAAACAAATCATGTGCTTGAGTATACTGTCTAGACGGCTGTGGATGAATAAAAATGGCTTTACACAATTATTTGGATAATAATTTAATGATCTTTACACTAAAGAAGAATTTAGACCTAACTAGAATTTTCTGCGTAAATATGAATGTAAAAGTGAACAACTTAAAAATGGAATTCACAGCTACAGATTTTACTGGATTATTTCTCTTCACTTGGGAAAGATGGGAAGGGGGGCACTATATTCCATTTCTTCTGAAGACATTAAGACACTTCTCTGAGAGTAACCGAATTGTGGAAAATGGAGGAAAATGACGTTACTTCCAAGATATCATTCCTCTTGGACCGTGACAACTTTGGACAAAAATATTTCCACAAAACTTCATTTTAATCATCTTCTTTACAAAGCACAATACTTAAGACTTTTCTAAATACAACTTTAGAAAATGAAGCAAAAAAATAATCTCCACAGATGCTGGTCGAGTCCATGCTGAAAGCAAAAGAATTTTTTCAAAAGTGATACTTGCAAGCTGTTCAATATTCTTCACAGGACCATTTTGTAAAGAGTGAAGATGGTGGCTGTTCGGGCAGTGGCTCATCCAGTTCCATGACTGTAGAGTCCTCTTGCTGGCTAGCCCACAGGGCAGTAATGAAGCTGGATACGCCAACTTCTCCTTCTAGAATTGCTCCTCTCTCTCCTGATACAAAGAAAGCCAATGGCTCTATTTTTCAGGTCGCCAGTGCCCCACGAGGGCACTCCAACCTCTCAATTTAATTTATTCACAATCTTTCTCTGTATACACATTATATAAAACTATACCGTTAGGGATTTTCATGATGAGTGAATGAGAAATCCAAATGTCAAAGAATCCAATCCTCATTCTTATATTTGGTGGTGGGAAATCTCTAAAGCCTTCAAGTTTAACGTAGAAATGCCTAGAACAGTCAAGGGGTATAGGAATGTTTTATGTTGCCCTTGGAAACCTGGCGCTCCTGGCCCCAAGCAAACTGAGGGCAAGGCTGCTGGAAAGGCAGTATGTCCAGATATGAGAGTGAAGGGTGTGAGGCTTCTTTCTTTACACACTCCCTTCCCTTAAATTTGCCATCATCCTGGAACCGTACCTGGAGGACCAGGATGTCCAGGGCTCTGGAAATACTCGGAGGGAAATAGCAGCCTCCGGCAACAAGGTTGAACAAGTAGGTAAGAGGAAGGCAGCGGAAGGGAGAGAGGCAGAGACATTCATTTGTAATACTTTCGACGATCAAGAACGTGTGATGATTTTTTTTTTTGCATCACTCCTTCAGTGTTATCAATTCTCATTCTTTGCGGTTGTACAAATCTACTCATATTTAGTAGTTTCGCTCTAAAACTCAGGGAATGGACAAAGCAGCTTTTTAGAAACACAGAAAACACCTTCAGGGGCCATGAAGGGACCATCCCCCCGACCCCCGAATCCCCAAACTATCTTGCAATACAGTATGCTCCCCTTATTTTCTGCTAAGGATGAGAAAACAGTTACATTAGTCTAAAGCTGAACTCTTCATTGGCTACAAAGATACAGCGGACAAGCAAACACCAGTTTCCTCGGGTCGGAAAAAGCAATTCCGTGAATGCAAGAGAGATCCAATGGCTACGCTTCAACAAGCGCCTCCCCCCTTTCTCTTGGACCTGAGGAAGGGGTTACAAGAGAGCAAGGCAAATGAGATCATGTGAGTACACCTTCAACAACAGCACACGTGGATAGCCTAGTGCAGGAAATAATACAACTCCCCCCCACCTTTGTTTTCATTTGCATTTTACTTTTATTTATTTTTGCTTTAATAATGCATATTCCGTTCACTCAAAAGGTGCAAAGGACAGGAAGCAGGGGTTTAACTTGGCTGATGAAAAATCAAGCAGGGGTGACATTTCTAGTTCATGAACAACCTAAAACTAGGAGAACTTAAAAGTCACAGCTGGTACCAAAGAGCACGCCCAACTTCACAGCTGTCTCCTCTTAGGACCTTTGGTTAGGCGAGAGAAGCTTTGAAGACAGTGGCCTCTAGTAGACTTTGATAAGTGACTAAAAAAAATAAATGCGTGTGTGTGTTTTTTAAATCATGGTAGCTGCATCACAAAAGCTCCAATCAAGAGGGTGGTAAAAAGAAGGCACAGATCATTGCAAATACCAGATTTTCTCTTTCTCTTTTTGTAAATATACCATCATATATAAGCTAAAATTTATCTTAGGGTGGTGGGGTTTGCTGGCAGGAAGAGGGACAGGTTGGACCTAAAATTGCATATGTAATAGACTCCTTGAGGGGGACACAGAGCGAGGCAGCTTTCCGCCTAAAGCAAAAGAATGGGATGCTCGCTCTGGACTATGTGTAATACAAACACTGGGGGAATCTGTGGCAAAACACGATTAAAAAAATCATAAAATTATAAAGCTTGTAAACGAAGACTCTAAAATTACATTTTATTAATGGAAAATATCATCAAAATAGTACCACTATGGACTAAACTGCCTGAGTTTTCGTTTCACGTGAGATCTCATAGTAAAAAAGCCTTTAGCACAATTTTCTCTGTTTAAGTCACAACCAGTGCCAGACCCAGGACTATACCATGGGGAAGAGTCTCCTCTTGGATGGAATTTGTGTTGTGCTATCAAGACTTTTGTGCTGATCTTTCAAACAGGGACATGTTGAGGCAATTTTTCATCTTTTGGCACAAGGTTATTTTGGCTGGGGCGGAAAATTTGAGTCTTGGACTTGGGATGAATAATGCGACATTTCATTTATCAAGTATTCATTTTGATTGAAGAGCTTTCTTTATGTCATTAACTTCCATCTATAAAGGAAAAACAAGAGCCGAACAAAATCACAATGAATTGGCTGGTTGGATAAAAGCTGAAAGATAAGCAACCTGGTTGATTGAGAGCAAATAATCAACCTGACAATTTGAAAGGGGAAATGGGTGAAATGACATCTGAATGAAGAGTTGATCATGATGCCAGAAATTGACATAAACCTAAAGAACAGGCACACCAACTCGAAGTGCTAGGAAAGGGGGGATGTTTGAATTCCCAGGCTACCAGTATCCAAAATTTGTCAAAAGCAATGATACAACAGTAATTTCAGTTCCTTGGCCAGAGGGTGGAGCAGCGTGTCCTGACACACTGACCACTTGGCAGGTCTGGAAGGCAGCTGTGGTTGGGCCCAAGGGGCTGTCTATCAGCACCCGCAAAGTGATGACAAGCAGTTACCTATCCTTTAAGCACCATGGATCCCAGTCACCACCAAGGGCACCAACTGCATGAGAGCTGAAAGCCTACCATTCCCAACTCCTATACACTCTCTACCCTTTGGTAAAGGCTGAGTTAGATCAGAGGGAGGCTAAAGAGAGGGTGACACAGCTCTGATGCCCTGCAGGACTGACACGGCTGTCAGGGAGAAGTAAAGAGATAAGGAGCAAGTGCCAAGTGTGGCCGGCTGTGGTCCTTGGGGTCCCAATAGCGGCATGACAGAAGCGCCAATGGGGTCTCCCTGGCACCATATGCCCTCTGGCAGTTACGACAATGAGGCCTCTGAAAACTGAGGGGAACTTTTCACAGAGGAGATGTTTCAGATAAATTCCAAATGAGAAACCCAACTTGGGGCACGTTTGCTAATGCCTCCCTTCCCCAAGACTTCCTGGATCCCAGGAGAGGATGTGAAGGGGGGCTATATAGTTCTAAGAAAATTCTCACAGGAAGCGCATCGAAATTGGTAGAGAAGTAACTATCATTTCTTTTCTTTTTTTTTTAACATCTTTATTGGAGTATAATTGCTTTACAATGATGCGTTAGTTTCTGCTTTAAAACAAAGTGAGTCAGCTATACATATACATATAGCCCCATATCTCCTCCCTCAATTATTTTCAAAATAAAGCCCGGACTCTGCTCCCACCCCCAAATGAGCCTCTCACGGGGCAACAGGACCCCAAGGGACCCACCTGCAACCGAAGCCGGATTTTCTTCTCTTCATCCAACTCTGAGAGTAACTGCTTAATCTCTCGTCTGGAAAGCAAATGACAAAGTTAAACAAAAGCCCAGACTTCCCCGACAAGAGATATGAAGTCTCTTATCATTACAAAATCCATCTGATCCTTTTACAAAGAAAGTGTGGACAGAACATTACATTATATTTTCTTTGCACGGCTATTGCTTAAAGCCTGTTGCAGATGGAAAGGCCTTTATTTCTGGGCTCCCCAAATATGTAGCCATCAAATAGTAGGTCTGAAATGACCTTTGAAATCCCTTAGTGCAAGTTTCTCCTAAAAGAAGATGGGGAAACTGAGGCCCAGAGAGGTGGCCTGACTTGCCCAATGACGACACTCCAGGTATCCAGGCTCATATTCGGTCATCTTCCCTCTAACTAGTCCTTTATTATAGAATCACTGGTCTTTACATGGACTTACATAATAATATTCATTGCAGACATTTTTACCACTCCATATATATTTCTTTTATTTTCACAGAGTTTTACATTACTGAAAGGTTACTGGTACGTTTTCAGAGATTCTCACAAAATCGTGCAAATAGTAACACCCGAAAACTTGGAGGTAAAAGAACTGAACTAACGATATGGTAATCATGTCATAGAGAAAGTAGACACGAGTTAGAACACACAGCCCAGTGCCCTTCCCAACAGTAAACAGTGAAGTAGAACAAAACTAATCATCTTGCAAACTCAGGCTCTACACTTAGGACACTGCAACCATCCTAACTCTGGTCAGAGAGCTGTACTCCATTTTAGGGTATCAGACACTCCATTTTACGCACACGTTTTTATAAACTGGACTGGAAAATCAAAACACAAACACCGCAGAACCAGCACAAGAAACAAGGTCGATGTTATGTAGCATTTGCTCACTTCAGATGAGCACCACGATGGTCCCTGCACTTGGGTCAGTGTCCCAGCACTGCTGTCAACACGTTGGGTTCTCTGATATTAACCACCTGTGCTGCGTTCCTGCATTTATTCAAGCACACGCTATGCTCCAGCAGTCCAGGTTGGGGAGTTAGCTGGGGAGGGAGGTGCGAAGATAGTCGCTAAGTCTTGAACTAGTAAAAAAAGGGTACGTCTACGAGGAGGGAGGAAGATGGGGGAGTTGATGGAGAAGAGCCAGGACAGAAGCAGGGAGGTGAGAACTGCATGTTTGGGGATGACGGGAATCAGCACAGACTTGAGCCAAAGGCTGAAAGGAAAGTGACGTCAAGAGCTAAGGTGGAAGACTGGGGGGGACCCAGTGCTCCTGGGCGTGAGGGCCAAGCTGAGGAAGGCTGTGAAGGGCAGGCCTTGGAGAGGGGCCACTGTGATGTCTGATTCAAGAAGATGTTGGCTGGGGAAGGACAAGTGCAGCCATCCATGCCCGGGTTCACAGTGGAGAGAGGAACAAAGGGGTGGAGTGGCCCCCAGGCACTGGCGATTCTGCACTCAAGACTCAGGCACAGGCCATTTCAGAAAAGTTCCGGGCACTTTTCAGAGCGAGGGCCCCAAGGGACGAAGCCCTGGATCCAGGAGTGTCTGACCCGTCTTGTTCAGAAGGCTGAGAACCAGTGCTCTGGGATGTACTGGTGCTGTCGGGTCACTGTCCAGGCAGGGGACACCTGTCGCCTGGACACGGATGGGGCCTTTGGGTATGCAAAGCTATACTGTGCCGGGTCAGATACGAGTTGGGGACTTGGAAGAGTTAGGGGCAGCCTGGCTGGCCCCTCAAGACCCGCTCTAGTCCCATCCTGTGGTTCTGCATATTTATCTGATGAGCCCCTTCCAGGCAGGGGGTGAGTCCAAGAGGCCCCCAATTCATGTGACACCTCCAGCCTGAGTGGAACAGAAGCGAATAGAGCCATAGTACTCAAAGTGAGTTCCATGGAAGCCTTGTCCTAGAATGTTCTAGGGAAAAAATGGACTCCGTGATTAAGCACGTTTGGGAAACACTGCATACGTTATCCTCCATCTTCCCATGCACAGTGAAGGCTCTGAGCAGTCCTTCGGAGAAGAAAGTAACTTTGTTTAACCCAATTATTCCCCAAAGTACACAAAACACTTCAGGGCCCTCCAGCTGCAGGCATCCTCCCGAAGGTGTGACTGCGGGTCTGTGGCCCCATTGCCCGCCACTGCCCCGGGCTCCTCCCGATCCGGGCGGCCAGGCACCAGGAGTGCACTGACCTGCCGGGCCGCTCCATGCGCCTGTGAACCTGCCCGTGCTGTGCCCTCTGCTGGGGTGCTCTGCTCTTGGCAATGCTAGGTCGGCTTTCGAAATCCTACTCAGGAAACACCTCGAGATGCCTCCCCCGTTCCCTCCAGAAAGAGCCAACGGATCCCTAAACTCTCTGCGCCTCCGTTTATTCAGATAAGTGCCTCCTGACTTCTAATCCTTTTACCATTATTTTTTAACTGCACACAGCATCCTGGGTGATATGCGTGTGATATTTATTTTGGCTTGCAGGTCCCTCTCCCCATCTAAGCGCCCCTTGAGGATCAGAGATGCGGAGTGCGTGTGTGCAGGCACGCACAGAGGCCGCTCGAGTCTCCTGGTAAGAACATCTTGATGAGTGTCAAGCCTCAGGTTTAAAGAGTCCCTGCATCTTTTGCATACATTGTACCCCTAAATGCAAGCCAATTCCTTCATGGGGCAGCTAACTGAAGGAATTGCCATTTTTCTGGTGCTAGAAGAAAAGCTGGCTGTTGGGATTATTAAGAAGTGGTGTATGCACCACTGCCGTGGTGTCTTCTGGGGATTTGAAGATCTTTCTTTTTCGCAGCCTGCTGAGCACGTCCCTTGTAGCTGACTCCTCCCCCTATGCCCCGGCGCCAGCCCGTGTGCAGCTGGGCCAGTTTACACGTGGAGCTGAGCTCAGTGAAGCTCCTCGGGTTCACACCCCCACTCCCAGCCCTGCTGCCACCATCCCCAGGGAGGCGGCCCACCCTCAGGGACAGGCTGGGCCCCAAGGTGGCAGAACCAGGCCCTGAGCCGGTGGAAAGCAACCCCCGGAGGCAGTTACAGAAGGGGCCGCAGACACTCACTTCTGCTGGTCCTTCATGGTCTCGACGATGCCCCTCAGCTCCCGGACCTGTGTCCTCAGCTCCTCCACGGCCGCCTGGCTGCTGGCTGGAGGCTCCATCTTTGGTTTTCCTTCCGCGCCGAACAGAGACGGGGAGTTGGCTCTGTGTCCAACTGCTCCCAGAGAGGACGACAGGGGAGAGGATGCTGCTGAGGACAGAGGCGCCGGCCCGCCACTGCCCGCAGCCATGGTCCCCGGCTTGGGCGGCAGCGAGGCTTTGTTGTCGGACACCTGTGATGAGTGAGGACAGAGAGGATTCAGGCTAGGGATTCGTGTGCTGCACCTCCCCGTCCTGTTTACTAAAACCCGCTATCTACATCCCCGTCCCCGCAGCCCTCCGTATACTCCACTCACTCGCTCATTCCTTCATCCACAAGCCCCCAGGGCCTACTTGGTGCAGGCATCCCCTTATGAACTTTAAATTTGACCACCTTTCTGAACAGGTAGTTCCTGACTGGTTTAATGTACACATCCAGAGGCCCATGTACCCGCTAGGCTCTGCAAACCCTGAAGTGAGCAAAACATTTTCTTGGCCCTCAAGGAGCTTAGAACCCAGTGAGGTGCAGACAGACAGACCAACCAACACGCTGTAGATGAGGGGGGAGCGTGCACGCAGGGTGGGAGGCACACAGCGCCGCAGAAGTATATACAGAATATATATACAGAATATACACAAGGGACCAAGCATCCCAGAGGGAGGGCATCAGGCAGGAGCCCACAGCCTCATCCTGGAGGAGGAGGTCAGAGAAGAGTAAGTGGGGGGCGGGGGAAGTTCTAGAGGAGGGAGCGTGCTAGCAGAGGCCTGGAGACCCGAGGGTGAACTGCATTCACGGAAGCCAGAATGTCAGGGGGGCAAGAGAGAGGTAGGGCGCACACAGGGGGCCTGCTGAGCTCAAGATCACTGTGGCTGCAGAAGGGCTGAAGGTCTGGTGGGTCTGGAGGTCTAGACAATTGCCAGGAGACTCATACGGTGAAAGCTAAAGATGGTGAGGGTTTGACTCAGGCGGCGGCCAAGAGGATAGAGAGAAGACAGCTTTGAGAGATGCGGCAATGGCAGGCTCATCCAACCAAGAGACGCAGTCCCTGCCCTCCCAGAGCAGGCACCCCAAGGCCAGGAGGATGTGGTCCTGGACAGGCCGTAGTGGGCGAGGAGGAAGTACGGATCAAGGGCCATGGGTGGGGATGGAGGAAGGAGGCGTTAGGGTTGACCCTTTCATGGGAGGAAGAACAGACTGAAGGCCCAAACAGTGATCTCAGTTTTGGACACACGGAATTTTAGGAGCCTGAGGGATGGCCAAGGGGGAAGGCCAATGGGTAGAGCCGATGACTGAAAAAGTGAGCTGGGCCAGAGAAATCACCAGAGGCAGTGCAAGCCATGGGGGTGGATGACGAAGAATGAGAAGAGGCACAATGACGGACCCTGCGGACGCCCCAAGTTGAAGAGGTGGAGGGAGAGGGGAGAGCCCTTGGGGACTGGGACAAAGTGCTGAGAGGGGATGGAGCCAGACCAGGAGGGGGCCTGGGTCATGGAAGTCTCCTGGAGGAGTTTCCAGAGGATGCTGAGATGAGAATTAGGGGGGAGCCCATTTGGTGGAGCCAAGGGAGACTGAAATCTGATCAAGGCAGGTGAGCGCCTGCATGGGACATGAGGGGCGTGGCCTGCAAGTTTAGAACTCCCTTTCCAAACACTCGGCTGAGGAAAGAAGATGGGAGAAAGGGAGAGGGCGTTCGTGGAGAAGCCTCAGGAGGAGGCAGGATCAAGGAAGGGTTTTGTTTGCTTTCAAAGATGGGGGAGACCCTGAGCTGGGAGGTGTCTTGAGGGTAAGAGCCAAGGCTGAAGACGGAGGAGGCAGGCAGGGCAGGCCTGATGGAGAAGTGCCCTGAGGGGGCCTGGAGGGCACAGGGAACACAACGGTCATGGGTCGGGGGAACAGGGGCACAAAGCAGGCCTAGGGGAGGCGGCAGCTGCAAGGGAAGGTGAGATCACAGGTGGGGTGTGGCGGATGGGGGCAGGTAGTAGACGGGACATTGGGGGGTGAAGCGGGGGAGGGGAGGGAGCTGAGGCTGCCGGCGCCCAGGCCGGGAGCCAAGACGAGGCTGGGTTGGCACAGTGAGGAGGCAGAGTCTGGATTCAGGCTGTGCTACAGGGAGAAACTGGGCAGAGTCAGCCAGAAGCAGATGGGCCATCATTCTCAGCCTTGCTGCTCGCCTTTTCTCTGCCAACTTATCATTGAGGAAAATCACTTTCTGCTGCCAGGGAGAGCGATCCACCATCCTGTGCTTATTGTTAGCAGGAGTCATAGTCAGAGGGGCGAGGGACTGACATTTACGGAGCTCTGGTTATACGCCGGACGCGGGCTGGACAACTGAAATGAGGATTAGTTGGCACACAGCTTGACGGAGCAGGAAACTGAGGCTTAGGGATGTGGCTGAGAAATTCCCCAAGTCTCACAGCTCATAAGCAGCAGAACTGAGATTCAATTCCCTCCCCATCAGCTGGACCCTCAGGCCTGGTACAGTGACCGTGGCTGCCTGAGTCTGAAGATTCGTGCTCTCCTGACCTGATTTCCTTCGCTTCTTTTCTATTCCTGGGTTCATACTTTTCCCCATTTCCCACCTTGCATTATCACGCACCTCCCTCAGCCCACCGATGTGCTCACACTGACTGACTTCCAGGCACTTTTTCAATCAACGCTTCTTTTTGCATTTCCTACGTGACTCGCTCTCCCGTCCCATTTCAGCTAACAAGCACTCGTTATAAGCCCTCACAGAGTATAGGCCACCAAATGCCCTGATCAAATTAGTTCAGGTGGAATTTCTAGAAGCAATAAACAAGACATGACAACTCCAGGCAAGTGAAATAGGCTAATGGGATAGAACAGTGCAACTCAGCAACGTGATGAGCCACTGCCCACCAGTAGATGTCACTATAGAGACACCCTAGGGACGTCGGAGAGGCTGCAACTATAGGCATTCCTATGGTCACCAGAAAAAACGGATCTAAATCCAATTTCTGTAAATGGAAGCCTTTTATAAAGGAAGACTGCTTCAGTTTTGTGAATAATTACAATCGATCTGTTTTATAGGATCATATTTTTGCTGACTATATCAGATTTTTAAGAAAAGCTATACATATAAATTCTTAAATCTATCAGAAGAAAATTCCACATCACCTTTGATTTCTTTGTGTTAATTCGTGCTTCGAGTGCTTTAAAAATGACTTCCATATTCTGCTTTTAGACAGAAGGCAGCTGCTAATGTTTACAGAAAATAAGTCCAATTGATTGGGTTCTCTTAGCATGAGAAAATGGAATTTTAAAATCTTACTTCACAATCATAGGACGAACAGAACTTGTACAGGGTACCCTTCAGAAGCCACATGCAGTTGCTAAACAATGTGTTCTTTGTTCCTCACAAGTCAGTAATAAAAGAGCTATACCATCCCCTGGGTGTGCAATGAAATTAACGTTTTGAAACATTTTAAACATTAAAATGACTATAGATTTATCCTAATAAACGAATCCAAATGAGCTTTTCTTTAAGAAATCCCATTAGTTATTCAAATTCATGAACTGCCAACCATAATTTGTGACACCACCAGTTTTGAACATAAAAGTCACAATCTGTGGGCAGAGGGCACAGCATTTAATATATTTAATGTAGTATTTCTAGACACCTCTAGGTTTTTAAAGTTGTTTTGGTTCTTGTGATGGTGATGGTGGTGGTGGTGGTGGTGGTGGTGGTGTGCGAGGGCATTGTGTGTGTGTGTGTGTGTGTGTGTGTGTGTGTGTGTGTGTGTGTATGTATGGTTGATGGTATGAAGAGGAGATCAAACCACAAGAGAAAACATGGGTTTCTGCCCAGTTTTGGAGACTGTCACATTCCTTAGGGATTTTGATTACCAAAGTCACTGTCACCAAAGAATGACAAAAACTTGTGTTGCCTGTTGCAACGGACTGAATGTTTGTGTCCTTCCAAAATTCATATGAAAATCCTAACCCTCGCTGTGACGGCATTGGGAGATAGAACCTTTGGAAGGTGATTAGGTCATGAGGGTGGAGCTCTCATGAACGGGGTTAGTGCCCTTCTAAAAGGGACCCCAGAGAGCTCTCTCACTCTATTTCCTCCATGTGAGGACACAATGAGAAGTTGGCAGTCTACAACCCTGAAGAGATCCCTCATCAGAACCTGACCATGCTGGCACCCTGGTCTTGGGCGTCCAGCCACCAGAAATGTGAGAAATAAATTTCTATTGTTTATAAGTCACCCAATCTATGGCACTTTGTTTTAGCAGCCCCACATGACTAAGACATCTGTTTATCCTTGTTTGGTTTATAACTCATCATCAGAGCATACACGTAAAGGCAGGGATCCCGTGCTGTCAGGACACCCTCGCCATGGCTGGCCACTCACTTGGGATATGGTAACAGTCTTTGAAGTTTTCTTTGATGCGTCCACTCCTCTGTGTGCAAGCGAAACGTGTTCTTCTTTATCTTCTTCAGGACTTGGGGAGTCAAAGATATCAGGGCTTGAAAGGGAAGACTGGATAAAGCCAAAAGAAAATGCTCTTGTCAGAATTACACCTTAGCTGACATAGCTTTTGTTAACATGATGCAGTGTGCCTTTCAAAGCACTGACACTTCTATTTTCTTTGTCTCCTCATTATAACCACGGGGCAGAAAGTGTGCTATTATCTGTGTGCTAGAGAGAGTGGCAGAACTGAGACTAAGATTTCCTAGACCAGGGATCTTTCTTTCTATGGGATCTTTCCACTGATGCCCGTTGGTCATTTCATCCATGTGAGCATCTGTCATCCATCTTTTCCTGCTCAGAGCCTCTCTCTTTTTTTGTAAACATTTGCTGCCGTGTGCCAAGCACTCAGCTTGGTACTGAACTTAACAGTGACATGCCAGACATGGTCCCTGCTCTCACAGGGTTGACGGTCCAGTGGGGAAGGACACACAGGTGGAGAGGAAGCTGCCTCTAACCTGCCTCTCCTCCATTCCCTCCGGATCCTTTTCCAGAACCACCAGGTCTATTGCATAGTGAAGTGTCTAAAAGGACTTGTCTGAGAGGAAACCATTTCCGGGGGCAAAGGATCACTACCCCTGCGGATCAGTGACCAGCGTTTCTGCAGCCCCAGAGAACAGCCCTGCCTGCCAGCACAGCAAGCTCACGTCTAATTTGGTGCCTGCGGCTAAAACGCTGCCCTCATTGCTGTGGACAATCATTATCCATTTTGGATTCCATCTTTGCTAAGGTGTACTTACAGAATGGCAACATCTCTTGGTAAAAGATAGGGATAACGCTCCTACTCTTTCTGCCTCGCTGTGAAGATCAAAAGCTGGATGAATGTAAACCAATTCACTGGAATCACTTGGTCAAAAATGATTACTGTACTAGAATTTCCCTATTTTAGGACAAAGCAGAGGAAAATAAGAGTTCCTGTGGCAAGGAATCTTTTTAAACGAAGAATCTTCCAGAGATAGCTTTAGGTGAGTTCATATTCAGCCCTACCTCTATGCCTTCTATCCCTGTGGTGGGAAAATAATCATATTTAGAATCACTGCTTGGCACCATTATAGAAAAAAATCCCAGTTACAAATACTGGTTGTTTTCTTCTGTTTACTTACTAAGCAATACATGTAGGGAATTTTATAGCAATGTTTTAAAATGAAAAGGTCTTGTTTGTTAATCTTCATTTAATCTGAAAATCCAATTACCTAGAATAACACC
Source organism: Aethalodelphis obliquidens (assembly GCF_003676395.1). Lineage (NCBI taxonomy): Eukaryota > Metazoa > Chordata > Mammalia > Artiodactyla > Delphinidae > Aethalodelphis > Aethalodelphis obliquidens. The sequence continues at coordinate 3,373,527 of NW_020838043.1, read as the reverse complement.
CACCTCCAACCAAGCTTTCTTTTAATCTAAGCTTAATTACCTTACAATGCCTGTATCCTTTCATTTTGAGATTTTATTCCAAAGGCAGTTTCCTCCTACATAACCTATGATTCATGAGCTGCCAATCAAAGCTTGCTCTTTGAATCTGATAAACATAAACAGCTCAAACTAGGTTGAGAGGCCCCAGGATGGGGAGTCATGACTAATGTATTTCCTCGATCATTCCCTCCAATGGCCTTTTAGGAATATGTCCACATCCACCAATCCCATTTTGCTATGAAAAACCTACAGGTGCTAACAGGAAGAAGAGTAAACATGAATTCAATGTACATGTCCATATGGGGATGGATAGGAATGAAGGGAAGCGAGTACAGTAATTATACTTCTTTAAAGCACAAATGTATCCTGCTGTTTTAAGTCCACGAGTAAAATTGTTCCGTATCAAATGTCAAACTTTGAGCCACCATTGCCATAAGCTTCCTGTGGTCAAGAACCATGTACCTCTTATTCCCAGTTGCAGCCTTGGTACCTGGCACAGAGCTTAGCCTATAGGAGATGCCCATCAGTGTTTGTTGAATGAGTGAATGAATCAATGTGTAATCTAAAAGTGCAGAGAAGATGAGATGCCTTTACCAGGTCTCCCCCAAATATATACAAACTCTCAGACATGGGATGTAGGGACCAAGGGTGGGATGGGGGGTGGTAATTCAAATTTCTCTGTATTTAATTCTGATGCCTCAAGGCCCTCTAGATCTTGAAAAGTTAGGAAGGATTTGGAGGGGAAACAAAAATGATGAAGGATTTATAGAGAAGATATGGGAGGTAGGATTAAAAATTTAAATACAGAGATACTAAGAAGCAATTAAATAGGCTGTGTGTTTATGAGGGTGGGGAGAGGTGAGAGGGAAAGGGGAAAGAAGGTGGTATTGACACAGTACTCTATATAAGAGTGAAAAAGTAAGCCACTGTTTCAAGTCTTTCTCCCCCAAAGATGGTAATACACAGATATGTTTCCTACAAAGAGGAAAAATAGGATGACTCAAACCACACTTCCAGACCCAGTGGATATGAGAGAAGACGTTCAAAGGAAGTGGCATTCTTTTTCTTCTAAATGATGACCCCTTAGGTAGAGTTAGTAAAAAGTGTCCTGGGAAACCTGAAAAAGGTTAATTCCCTGGCATCTGGGTGAAGGTCCAAAGGCCTTAGTCCTGCATTCCCAGCAAGGACAAGGCAATCTGATATATAGAGATAAATAGATAGACAGACAGAGATATACACACACACATACACTGCTTGCAGAAGCACCAAGATTTTTCTACAATGACATTCACTTCAGTGTTTATGATGAATGGAAACAACATAGATGTCCAGTGACGGCGCACTGGCTAGATAAACGCTCATATATTCCCAGGCTAGAACTCCAGGCAGCCATTCACTGTGACGTGACGGAAGGATGTGTAATGACAGGGGAAAGGTGTACAGTGTAAGGGGGAAATGCAACTTCTAAAGCCACGTGTTCTGTGTGATCCCATTTTTGAAGAAATAAAAGTTATACAGCAAGAGGTTAACAGTTCTTAGCTTGGGGGAGCAGGATCACTTACTTCTATTACTTGCTTTTTTATGCATTTCTTGCTTCAAATGTGGTACAATAAATGTGTTACAGGTTTTCTAATAAGAAACAAAGTTGTTCAAAATGACCCAAACAAAAACTTCCATGGGTTATCCGGAGCGTTCTGACTGTTGTCTCCTGCACGACCAGGTGCCTCGTATGTTTAAAACCCATCTCCTAAAGGTCTGTGCGGGGTTCCGTGGAGGAATGCCAAGGACGGGGCTTTGGGAGAAAAAGCCTGGGCCACTGCCAAGTGCTGTAGAGCGGCAGATCCCTTTCTTTTGCTTTTTTTTTTTTTTTTTTTTTTTTAAGTAAAGTTCTCTTTTGTTCACAGACCAAACCAGCCTTGCTCTCCTTTCCCACCAGAAAACATGCCATTTTGTTCTTACCAATTTCATTTTGGGTTCAAACAAGAATCCGTCTGGAAGGAGAGAGAAGGAAAGTGGGACTAGGGGTTCCCCACCTCGCTGGCAGATACACAGAGAACAAAAAGAAAGAATCACTGCTTGATTCCAGAAGACTCTCAAATCACTTCTGGTCAGCAGCGCATCTCATGACCGCCCTCTCCCAGCGTGTCCTCGAATCAGCTGCTTGCAGAACAGTTCGTAGCTAGAGTCCCTGATCTTTCCTGCCTTCCAGCTGTCGGCAAGTGAGGAGGCACTTACGGACGTCAGGGACTGGGACGGAGGCCTCCTCCCCGTGGCTTTCGGTCTGCTTGTGGTTGGGTGACTGAGTTTCTCAGTAGATGACACCACGGAATCAAACCCTTCTAGGTCTAAAACAAAAGTAAAACAAATTTTTTAAAGAGCATCAACAGGAGTAAGGGAAGGTTCTTATGCCATAAGCACCTCTTTTCCTTAATAATCATCCTTTAGGTCGGGATTACGCTTCATCATTTATGAAGGCTGTTTACATCCTTTGGTTATCCCATCAACGTGATTCAAACTGAATGAAAGAAATCACCTCCTCCTCGGTCTAACAAGCTATTATGGAGGAAAGAGAAACGTGATTCTTCTTTCCCCCTTCAACAGCTATATTCATAAATCTTTAAAAGCTACAGAAAGATGAGTAAAGGAGGAATCCTCTTTCTTCCACAAATCCAAGTCCATTTTGGCAGATAAAACATTCTTGCAGTCACAATACTATAAGCAGTTATCTCAAGGTACAATATCCTTGCGCAAGTGAATGCTGGTCGTTGATTCCAGAAGACAAGAGAGGGCAGCCTCCTTCTCTGGCTGTACCGCAATACTCTGACCATCACCCTACCATTAGATTCTTAACCCCCTGGAGATGGAGAGCAAGCTTCTGTTTCTCCAGATGACTCACAGAGCCCCGGACCATTCTGTTTCCAGAAGCATTGCTCAATGGAGACAATATCTTCTTCAGTCATCAGTCTGCTCACTCACTCACTCACTCCATTATGACTGAGCAACTACTCTGTGCCGCACACAGAGCTAGATACTAAGGCTACCCCAGTGCGCATGGCAGAAACGGGCCTGTCCTCAGAGAGCTCCCACCTCTGTGACTGACAGATGAACGGAGCATCTTTCAGCCAGATCATCACTGCACCTGGCATGTGTCCAGGAGGAAGGCCTTTGTCTTCACTTGGCCACCTCCTTCAACAAACGATCAGGCCAAGGGAGTCACCTGGTCCTACAGAGTCCTGGGGATTTACAAACCAAGTGTAGATCTGTGTATCATGCACAGAGGGATGGCTGGCAGATAGGCGCAGACCCTGAGACTCATTACTGCTGGTGAATGGGGACACGCCATCTCTTCCTGACAGGGAGACTGCTTCATTCGCCATGCCAGGCGCTGCCTTCCCAAACCATTCCCATTCTCCCTCCTAACAGAGCCCCGGTTTTCTTTCAGGACAATGTGCCCAGCAGAGGCACGTCTGGTCTAAGCCAATGATGGCAATCCTGTTCCTCTTTGCCTGTGACTGGTTTAGAGGTAGCCATGTAGCCCAATTTGGATCACTGAGAAATAAAAGGAAGTCTACTGAGAGCCACTGGGAAAGAGATTTCCTCTCTGTCTAGAGAGAGGCAAGTGAGGCGAAGGTCATTTGTGTTGCTGCTTCCTCTTCCCTCCTGCTTGGGAAGCTGTTGTGTAAGAATAGGATGCCTGGAGCTGTGGATAGGTTTAGTGTCCTTATAAGAGGAGAAAGAGACTAGTGCCCCCTCACCTCCTCCACCATTGAGGACACAGTAAGAAGACAGTGCCTGTGAACACGGAAGAGGGCCCTCAACAGACACAGCATCTGCTGGTGCCTTGAACTTGGCCTTCACAGCCTCCAGGACTGTAGGAAATACATGTCTGCTGTTTGAGTTCTCTTATGACAGAACTGGCAGACTAAGACAGGCATGAATCCTGAGCTAGGTTGTCTGGGTTCAACTCCCAGCTCCACCACTAGCCGCCACCTGTGTATCTGGCCTGTTTCTAGTCTCTTCCTGTTACTTCTTGCGGCAGTAGTTTTCAGCCTTTTTCCTGCCATTGTGCGAATGCCTAACACATGAGATGGATGCTCTTGGAGATCTTGAGGACAGCCGAGCAAAACAAATGGAAAGAGCTTGGGTGACTGACCGCCCCAATGAGCCACTCACCCACCCTGAATGACCAAGTGACCAGGTTTCTCACCGTGTGAAATGAATAGCCCCCTGTTATTTCAGCTAATTTTAGTCAGATATTCTTTATTTGCAACTGAAAACATCTTAAACTGCCATAATTGCAAACATGCTGGCTCAGGACAGAAAAGATAAAAATGATGTTCTTCTTCCCTCCTTATTTTGGGGAGAGCTCTTTTGTTGAGGGTTATCATAGACGGTCTGGCCGTGCGACAGCTTTATTCAATTAATGAACAGTCAGGTGTTGTCTGCAAACTACTTCCTTTAGTGGAAATATGCAAAACCAAGCACAAGTCACTGGTCAGGACAAACCATTACATTACACCTGGGATTATATTACATGACTTTATTTCCGCACCTGGTGAATGAATAATTACTCAACATGAACTCATTGTATCAGGGCAAAGCAACTGTAACCAAAGGTTAACTCTCTGAAGAGACAGCACAAGAGAAGTATCAGTCGTGCTCTGAGGCCAAGGAGCCAGTCAGCACCCAACGCCAGAGCGAGGCTCCTGAAAAGGGCCCCGTCTGGCCAGCCAGTTCAGAGAGGCTCGGGGCAGGCCTCTCTAGAGCCCGTTCACTGGCCTGACCCTCTCAGGAGCCTTCCCTTTAAGAGAATCTTATTCTCCTAAAAGATTCCCCTTGAGACCCCACCCCAGGACTGGCCTCTACCAATTTCCAGGTTGTTTGAAATTGAAATTACCAATTACACACTTGGATTGATGCCAAAAGCCATTATCTGACATTAATGTCCCCCCAATTAATTTTTTTAAATCGACTTTTCTCTGATTACAAAAGTAATACGTGCACAATGCATACTTTTTAAAAGCCATAAAATGGTAACAACAAAACAAAGTCAACTATAATCTTGCCACCCCAAGGCGAGTACTATTACTGTTTTGGTATATTTCCCTTCAGGCTTTTTTCTATAAATAGATAGCCTCGTTCACATGCTATGTAGTATTTCATTCTGCTTATTTCACTAAACATTATATGCCATGACGCTACAAATCCTTCATCAATATTTTGATTGTTGTAGAATCTTCTATTGCATTGCAATTCATGATTTAGTGAATCAATCCCCTATCGTTGGGTAAGTGTTTTCAAATCATTCCCCCTCTCTCTGTTGTTCTTTTTTTATTTTAATTAAGGAAAAGGGCTGCACAAATATCCTCGCATGCACTCTGCATCCGTGAGTTTAGCGGGTTCCCCAGCGGGGCCCTGGAAGTAGGGAATAAGACCCAGGGCAGGGAGGTCTGCTGGTGGGGAGGTGGGTGTGAGGGGGGTGGAGGACACGAAGCACACGGGGCTGGGGAGGGGGTGTGCCAGTGCTGAGGGCCTTGGCTGGGCGCTGCGACCGACCACCTAGGTCATGGCTCCATCCTGGAAACAGAAGCCAGCTCAGGAGGCAAAACCGGAGCAGGCTGAAGTGATGAAAGAACAATTAAAAGCCTGCTGGCTCCGGTTCTCCACCTTGGCTGCAGAGTGGAGCCATCTGGACAATTAAAAAAAAAAAGGCTCCTGCCTGGACCCCACCCTGGGACTGACTGGATTAGTCTGGGGCGCCGTCTAGGGCAGGGCAGGCTCTCCGTCTCCCCAGGTTTATTAGTTTGTTAGTAGCAGCCACATGCAGGAGCGCTGCTCCAGAAGAGGCTGGGGGTGGGGAGGGACAAGCCAGGACTTGATCACGCGGAGGAGAGGAGAGGGCGCTGGGGCCGAGGGCCATCGGGTGAGCGGCAGATGTCCCAGGGCCGGCCCGGTGAGGCATCGGCAGCAAGGCTCCTCACAGGGTGGGTCCCCTGCCGACCTGGTGTGTGAGCAACAGAGGCGATCAAGTGGCAACCAAAGGCTTGGGTGACCACTGGTGACGAGTCAGAAACACAGCGGCTGGAGAGAGAAGGAGGCACTCGAGGGGGCCGAGCATGCAGAGCGGGGTGGGGGAGGGGAGCGGCTGGGATGGCCGCAGGCCCCCCTTAAGATGAACTCAGCACATCCCCTGGTGTGCAGCGACAGACAAGGTCACAGCCAGGAGACTTCTGCTGGACTCCATCTGGGCTCCCTCCCCACCCTCCTGGGCCCCCTGAAATAGTGAAGTCCCAGGGGGAGCTGAGGGTTTGAGAACGTGTGAGAGAGGGGTCTCTCCTAAATCACACTTTCGAAATGACTCAGAGGTGGCCTGGTGTCTGTGTGACGCACTGAGACTGTGAGCCCCAGGAGGGCAGGGACCCATCTCTGCGCTCTCATAGCCTAGCGCCTTCCTGGGGCAAACATGCTTGACATTCTGTGAATGTAGGAACAAATGAACACACCCACGAATGAACCAACTCTCAAGAAAGAACTCTGATTGCAGGCGTGCAGTTTACAGAGGTGGCTGCTAGCGGGCAGTGAGGCAGCAGCTTCGGGGTGGAAGGCAGCCTTCTATGCCAGGGCTGCAGAGGAAGCCTGGCCGGCCCAGTTCGTTTCACTGGCTGAGGTCTGCACTAAAAAGTCCTGCACATGCTGAAGCCTGGCCGCACTCAGCGAGCACACTCAGCCGGAGTCTCCACAACAGATGGCCCAGAGGACTGCCTCGTCTCTGTCACTCAAGAGTAAGAGGAGAGGGACTTCCCTGGTGGCGCGGTGGCTGGGAATCCGCCTGCCAGTGCAGGGGACACGGGTTCGAGCCTTGGCCCGGGAGGATCCCACGTGCCCGTGCGCTGCGGCTGCTGAGCCTGCGCTCTAGAGCCCGTGAGCCACAACTACTGAGCCCGCGTATCACAACTACTGAAGCCCTCATGCCTAGAGCCCGTGCTCTGTGGCAGGAGAGGCCACTGCAGTGGGAGGCCTGCGCAAGGCAGCGAGGAGTGGCCCCCCGGCTCGCTGCAACTAGAGAAAGCCCGCGCGCAGCAACGAAGACCCAACACAGCCATGAATGAATGAATGAATAAGTATGTAAGTAAATAAATAAAAGAGTAAGAAGAGGGCCAAGTCCTGCAGGGGAGCCGCACTCTTAACCTCCTCATGCAGACTCAGCTACACTGAACTTTCTACATTTGAGCTCATAAAAAACACTTTTGGGAAACAACAAACAAAACCAAAGTGCCAGAAAGAAAAAGACGCACCAAGGATGAGGTCACTTGATGAAACGGGAACCTCAGACCTTGAACTTCGACTCACTTCTGCTTTCTGACAGCGAAGGGGGAAACTCTTCAGCACTGTAACGCAAATTTTCAATGGCACAGAGCATGCTCTCATGACTGTGGTCGCAGTAGCTGAGATTAACAGAATTTCCATGACTAACCCGTTGTGGTGCAGAGAAAATGTCCCAATTTTCATGGTAGTTTTGAAATGAATCAGGCTGAAACTTGATATGAGCTTTCTCGCCTGGCTAGGAATTTTTCCCCTTAATAAAAAATGGTTTTAATGCCCATAAGCCAATCCAAAACTCTGAACTGGCAAATGCCGGGTATTTTTTAAAAGTTAGTTTCATACGGATGAGAAGCCCTTGGCTCTTCTGATACTTGGAAGATGAACCCTCTGCAGACATACAGGGATAATTCATGTTGGACACAGAGTCGGCTTGGAAAGGCCTTTGACTCTTCATGGCACACAGTTGCCCATTTTCCATGAATTTAAGTCACAGCCTATTTAGTTCAATTAGAAAATGTGGGCCCATTTTCCATCAATGGGAGGGATGGTACCAGTGACCACAGGTGACCTAAAACACATCCACTGAAAACCCGGACGAGAAACAGTCAAAAGTCTGAGACGGGCCAGCTGTCACCAAAGGAACTGCTTGTGAGCTCCTAAATGGCTCTGTTTATTTACTGTAGCTCGCTGCCCTGGGCTTGAGAACGAGTCCTAGAATGGAAGTTTCCTACATTTGAAGCCTGGCATTGTCGCTCCCTCCCAATATCTCTGGAAACCACCTCATCTCCTGCATGTCTCTGTCAAGGATCCTTAAGTCTGCTGGAACTTCGTGCTTGGAACCGCTGTAATGGATTTCTCAGTCCAAGTCCTGTACCACTCCACAGGCTGGCTACCACCAGAGAGAGATGTGTAAAGTGCAGATCTGAGTACGTCCCTTCACTGCTTCAAGTCCTTCCTGAGTGCCAACGAAATCCCAGTGCCTTAGCATGGCCAACACACCTCTGCCCCTTGGGTGACTTCCTCTTCTCCCCTCCCCCTCCTTTCCTCCCTTCCCCTGGAGACATCAAGGCTTGGCTTGGCAACTAAGACCTCTTCCAAGAGTGCAGACTGCACCCTAAGACTGACCTGAGCACTCCCTAGACACTCACACCAATCTCTGCATCTAGCACCCTGAACTAACAGTCCTTGCCGACCTATCTGTCTCCCTTACCCGCCAGGGAAGAAGCCGCGGTTCTTATCTCTGTTTTTCCCAGGCCTAGCATCATACCTGGCTTGCAGTGAGTGTTCAAGAAATGATTATTGAATAAATGAACAAACAACCTTTCTGGGCTTCAGTTTTCCCACCAGAAAAAAAGGAGAGAGTTACCTGAGCTATCAGCTTTGCAGGGTTATTCTTTTGTAAATGAGAGATTATGTGAAAACCCTTTCAAATCACGCAGGTAGAATTTTGTTTTCAGACACCATTGATGCAGTTGTGGGATTTGGGAGCAGAGATTTAAGAGCAAGTCTAACTCTTAAAAAAAAAATAACCCGTGAACAAAATTTTTCTTTTAAGATTTAAGATGAGAAAACCCTAAACCCACAGGGCCACAGGTACTTCCTCTACAATGAAGAAGCATCTCAAGGTAGTCTGGAAAGGAGAAAATCTCACCCTGCATGTAAATCCTTTGACTAGTGTGGAAAATCTGTGCAGACTACAAAGACGGGCCCATTATTAGGGGTCAGTGAACACCTGTGTTAGCTGAGTCACCAACTGAAAAATTCTCATTCGAGCAATGATTAGATTCTGCAGGAAAATAAGCCCTCCAAAATGTGTATGGATACAGCAGATTTGCTGCTGTGTTTTCATTTATCAACCAGGTGTGAAGTTTTCAAGACACAAGCTGCTGGGAGTAAACAAGTTTGGGCTACCCTTCAGCCACCCAACTCCTCCACCCTTCACACGTGCGTGCTCATTCAATCCTCACAAAAACCCAGGCCGCGCAGGCTACTCTATGCCATAGAGGGAGGGATGGAAGCTCAGAGGTTAGACAACTTGAACAAGGTCACAATCAGAAAGTGGCAGGGCCCACACTCAGATTCATGCTGGTGGAATTCCTTCCACTACAGAGCACTGGACAGACAGCAGGAACATTTGACCTTCCTTCTTAGCCAACTGATAGTGAATTCTGAGAACTGTTTCTACATCAAGAACAAGAAAAGATGCCAGGAAATGTAGAGTGTGTGTGTGTGTGTGTGTGTGTGTGTGTGTGTGTGTGTGTGTGTGTGTGTGTGTGTGTGTGTGAAGAAACCACTCTATGTTCTGATAACAAGCTGCCTTTGTTCTATTTTACTAAAATGTGTTTTTAAAAGGACCAAAAAGGGGGCTGGCTTCCTTAAAGAAATCTCTGGCAAGAAATGCAAGGTGTTAGGCAAGTAAAGGAGGAATGTTTGGCGATTCAGTACAAAGCAATTTTTACATGGAAACTTGTAGCTCAAGAATAAGAGAGGGAGATGGAGTTTATTTACTCATTCACTTAATCAAACATTTATTAAATATCTACTGTGTGCCAGGCATAGTGAAAGTTCTGAGAATAAAAGTACCATCACTTTATATCAGCACTATCCATTAAAACTTGCTGTGAAAGATCCTTTTTGACCCAATTCCTAGAGAAATGGAAATGAAAAAATAAATAAACAAATGGGACCTAATGAAACTTCAAAGCTTTTGCATAGCAAAGGAAGCCATAAACAAGACGAAAAGACAACCCTCAGAATGGGAGAAAATATTTGCAAATGAAGCAACTGACAAAGGATTAATCTCCAAAATTTACAAGCAACTCATGCAGCTCAATATCAAAAAAAAAACAAACAACCCAATCCAAAAATGGGCAGAAGACCTAAACAGACATTACTCCAAAGAAGATATACAGATTGCCAACAAACACATGAAAGGATGCTCAACATCACTAATCATTAGAGAAATGCAAATCAAAACTACAATGAGGTATCACCTCACACCAGTCAGAATGGCCATCATCAAAAAATCTACAAACAATAAATGCTGGAGAGGGTGTGGAGAAAAGGGAACCCTCTTGCACTGTTGCTGGGAATGTAAACTGATACAGCCACTATGGAGACCAGTATGGAGGTTCCTTAAAAAACTAAAAATAGAACTACCATATGACCCAGCAATCCCACTACTGGGCATATACCCTGAGAAAACCATAATTCAAAAAGAGTCAAGTACCACAATGTTCATTGCAGCACTATTTACAATAGCCAGGACATGGAAACAACCTAAGTGTCCATCAACAGATGAATGGATAAAGAAGATGTGGCACATATATACAATGGAATATCACTCAGCCATAAAAAGAGATGGAATTGAGTTATTTGTAATGAGGTGGATGGACCTAGAGTCTGTCATACAGAGTGAAGTAAGTCAGAAAGAGAAAAACAAATACAGTATGCTAACACATATATATGGAATCTAAAAAAAAAAAAAAAGGTTCTGAAGAAACTAGGGGCAGGACAGGAATAAAGACGCAGATGTAGAGAATGGACTTGAGGACACAGGGAGAGGGAAGGGTAAGTTGGGATGAAGTGAGAGAGTGGCATGGACATATATACACTACCAAATGTAAAACCAGTAGCTAGTGGGAAGCAGCCGCATAGCACAGGGAGATCAGCTCGGTGCTTTGTGACCGCCTAGAGGGGTGGGATAGGGAGGGTGGGAGGGAGACGCAAAAGGGAGGAGATATGGGGATATATGTGTATGCATAGCTGATTCACTTTGTTATACAGTGAAAACTAATACAACCTTGTAAAGCAATTATACTCCAATAAAGATGTTAAAAAAAAAACTTGCTGTGATGATGGAACCGGCTATATCTGTATTATCCAATATGGTACCACTGGCCCCATGTGGCTACTGAGCACACGGAATACAGCTAAGTGTGATGATTTCAATTCAATTAAATTTAAATAGCCACATGGGGCTAGTGGCAATGAAGATCTCTAACGTGATCCTACATCACACTATTTCTTCTCATATATGCGCAGTTGCTTCATTCAGTCCATATTTCCTAAGTGCGTCCTATGAGCCAGGCTCTGGGCTAGGCATGGAGGGGGATGCAGGGGTGAACAAAACAGCCATGGTCCCCGCCTCACGGAGCTCAGAGCCCCCTGAGAGGGACCGAATTTTACAGACATAATTACAAATTCTGCTAGCTACTATGAGAGACAGGTAAAAGATGAAATTAGCAATGATAGCATGGTGACCTAATTTAGATCAGCGGAAGGGGTCTGGGAAGGGGTTGGGGCGCACCTTACTGAAGTCTAGCGCTGAGAAGTGAAGTTTCACGTGCATCTATAGCAAACAGTGTTAAGGGGGGAAAAGTAACATTTCACTTTTGCATTCTTTTTTTTTCTTCTGATATTGGCTACTAATTTTTTTGACAACATCTTTATTGGAGTATAAAGGTTCTTCAGAACCTTTTTTTTTTTTTAGATTCCATATATATGTGTTAGCGTATGGTATTTTTCTCTTTCTGACTTAACTTCACTCTGTATGACAGACTCTAGGTCCACCCACCTCACTACAATTAACTCAATTTCATTTCTTTCTATGGCTGAGTAATATTCCATTGTATATATGTGCCACATCTTCTTTATCCATTTGTCTGTCGATGGACACTTAGGTTGCTTCCATGTCCTGGCTATTGTAAATAGAGCTGCAATGAACATTGTGGTCCACGACTTTTTGAATTATGGTTTTCTCAGGGTATATGCCCAGTAGTCGGATTGCTGGATCATATGGTAATTCTATTTTTAGTTTTTTGAGGAACCTCCCTACTGTTCTCCATAGTGGCTGTATCAATTTACATTCCCACCAACAGTGCAAGAGGGCTCCCTTTTCTCCACACCCTCTCCAGCATTCACTGCTCGTAGATTTTTTGATGTTGGCCATTCTGACTGGTGTGAGGTGATACCTCATTGTAGTTTTGATTTGCATTTCTCTAATGATTAGTGATGTTGAGCATCCTTTCATAAACATTGCTCACCACAGGCCCAAATTTGCTATTGAAAATGATTTAGTAAATAAATAATGTATTTATTAGAAATCAGACTTACGCTATCATTCACAGGAATGTAAATAGGCACAGCCTTTTTTTAATGCCGTTTGGCAATATCTATCACAAAATGTAAATGTGTACACCTTCAGATATTACGCTTTAGAAGTTAACCCACAGCAATGTTTGTGTACGTATAGAATGACATATTTATGAGGCCAGTGGTGTTCGAACTGTTTACCAGCGTACCTCCTAAAATAAATTTAAAAAACTATGTACTCCCCCCAACAGGTTAAGTTGACATCTAAAATTTTACACAAGTTTTAGTCACAAAGGATATAATTTCTGCTATATTCTAAATATTGATATTTTAAAATATAGCTATTGCTGTCTTGAGTATATTCAATGTAAATTTGAATACCACAGCAATTTAATGACCGCCACCATCCACTTTTAAAAAATCATTAATAAGCTTTTCTCTAACCGTTGGAAATTCTGAATCATTCCTTTCCCTCTCTGAATTCATATTTCCATCATACTTCCACCACTGAATTTTATTCTAACGCAATGTTTTATGCTTTTGTTAATTTTGTCCATTGTTAATTTTTTCATCTTTTTCTGCTATAAGAACATGTATATAAATTGAGAATTATAACTTTTTCATTTCCTGAAATCATAAGGCTCTAGGTGTAAAAATTACTTTTTTCTGGATTGAGTTATCCTTACAATTATTATTACTATGCAAATGATCAAAACATATGTATACACATACTACTCATTTTGATAAGGAATTTAATAGCATAACAAAGTAGAATTTTATTGGGCTTCTCCCACAATCACTTCATTTGTATCTGTATGACTCTTATCACCAGAATGACACGGTTTGGTATCGATTCTATTCCTATTTTTCATTTTATAGATGTAAGTGCCAAGAAACTTTGTTAACACAAAAATAAGTAGATAGGAATGGAAAGAATTTTCTTATCACAATGTCACTTAATTCCGTGAAGTCCTTCCAAGTTACATACCAAAAATCAGACAGTGGTCTAGCATCATCAAGAACTATTTTTAACTATCTATCGATGGACAACTCAGTGGGTGCCTCCTTCAGTTTTGATGGAAGCAAATAATTAGAAACCAACCGACTTGTAAAAGGAGTTTTTGTCCAGTCAACAGAGTCTTTCAGTTTCTCAAGTCTAACACCAATCTCAGAATTGTCTCTGAGTTTGCACCAGGGGTTTTTATACCCCCTGGAGCGGGCAAGAGATTGGCTGCGCCATGTGAGGTGGGAAAGGGGAGTGAGAAGGGAAAAGCAGCATGGCACCGGGGCTCTCAGGAGATGAGTTTGAAGAAAGAGCACATAAGAAGATGAGGCACTGTCCATGGCCTGAGAAGTCTCCATGGTCCCCCAAGGTTCATGTCATCCTATTTGCAGATCACTGTCCTAGGGTGGTCTTTGCAGCATTGCACCTAGTGAATTGGTTACAGTAGAGTCATGCAATGGAATATCATGTAGCCTTTAAAAGTATAAGGTTGACCTACGTGACTTATACGGAAAGATGTCAAACATACATTATTTAGTACAAAAGAACAAGTGTGGACTAGAACTGTATTGTATTAACATGATCACATTTTAAAAACATCCAACCATCCATCCATCCAGTCACAGAAAGACTTCTAAAGGTGTGTACGACAAATTAACAGTGATTACCTCAGGGAGAGGCTGGGATACCTGGGGACTTTCACTGTCTAACTTCCTGAGTTCTTTCATTTTTTGAAAGTGAGCACCTTTTCCCTTTGTAATTGGGGGGTGGGGAGCAGCTCTTTAATATAAAAAGCCAACTGAGCAAATCATATGAAACGATATCCGATACAGCTGTCAAAATCTCAGCTGATTTATGTTATGTGTTCAAGAACTTTCCTATTTTCCAAGAACAGTAGTCACGGCAAGAATGTAGGTTGATACTTGGTTCTTCTCTCTATCTGAACTGCAGCTGTACCAACTACAACTCAGAAAGCGCCTGTTTTGTCTCAGCCACGTCACACCATGTCTATATTTTACAACAATCCTCTGAGGTAGGTGGGCATTAGTAACTAACCCTGTCATAAAGAAGAGGAAAAAGGAGCTGAGACTCACTCAACCTGGACTGCAGAGCTACGAATTCAAATCTGAAGCCACCCGAAGCACTAGTATGCATTCACGACAAAGTTATCCCCAATGCATACATAAAGTGCCAAGAAAAAGAAGGTCAACATTGCGAGTCTCTCAGTAAGTCAAATGTGTTCAATTTTTAAATTGGAGATTATATCCTTTCTACCAGGCGATAGCATTTGTTTTTTAAAATGTGCTTCGTTAGTAAAATAAAAACCAGCAGGCCCTCAAATTAGGCTCTTTTGGGGGGGGGGATTGGGGGTAAGTGAGCCTGGGAAATTCCAAAGATCAGGCACCACCCCGGGAGAAAGGACTCCCGCCTGGGGAGGCGGAGAGTGCTATCACAGGGCATCGGGAAGCTAAAGAAAGATTCTCTGGCTTGAAATCAGGCCTCCCTGTTCACTGACACCTCATCTTAGCTTGTCACCACCAGATCCAGTTCCCTTCTAATGGGGCCCCCAACCTCACTCTGCAAGTGCTCAGCACTTTTCTCTTTTAATGAACCAAAGGCAGTGGGAAGCAGCGTGGGCTGAGGTTCCCAGACCATGCCCTAGCGAGAGTCCATGGCTACAAGGAGTCTGATAACTCAACTTTCCTCCTTAATAAAGGAGAGTTTGTCTACAACGCTTTCAGTATGACAAAGGGGTACTTGAGCATCGTTTTCTGGCAGGTTGTGTATCCCTCTGGATATTTACAAGTCAAAGAGAAGCCATAACAGGGCTCTGCCAATCCCTGAATCCACAGCCAGTGGGTGGAGGGGGCATCGCAGGCCAAGTAAATGCCACGTGCAACCTGAGAGCTGACTGTCACCTGTTCCCTTCTTGCTTCCACATTCATTCCCACCTCAGAGGCCTCAGTGGGGCCCACTGCGGATGTAACACGGGATACTACGTACGCCTCTTTGCTGTGTATAGACTACTTTGAATCCACTAGGTGTCCCTCTGCATTTGTATTCTTAAAGCTGAAAATGGTCTCAGAGTGTAGCAAAAGCAGAGGTGTTTAAGCAGCTGGGCTGAACGAAGAATGCCATGGCCCTGACCACAGAGAGGGAGGCGACCAAAGTACCAGAGGAGGGCACACCACCCCTGCACACAGGTGAGCTTCTGGGGCTGGCCACAAGTCCACACAGCTAGTGGGCACTGCAACCCTCTCCAAGCCAAGAGCCATCTGAAGGATGCTTGCTGCACACCCAAATGCCCCCCCCAATCTCACCAGTCACTCACTCTTGCTCACGGCAGGCTGATGGCTGTGGGTGGCTTGGGCAGGATGACACTGTTCGCTCTCTGTGTTTTAGAATAATTCACACCCCCAGATACATCACTTCCAGGAGGTTATGCAACACTTACGATCGTCACCCCCACTTGGATCTGCTTAACCTCCACCTGTGTTTGTACAGTTGGCATGAAACTTTTCTCACTGGCACTTTGAATGTTTATTGTTTTTGTGCTTATCGGATGTGATGGGGTAAAAGTAGTTTGTGGAACCCATGAAAAGTAAGCATGAACCTAATCCATGCGACAGACTGCCAAAGGCCAGGATTGCCCTGCCGGGGGCCAAGCAGGCAGAGGTGAGCACCTCAGTTTTGGTCTGGACCGATGTTTCTAACTGTGTAGATGTGTCAGGGGAACCCTGACACAGCAGACTCTCGGAAGTGCTGAGAAGGACAAGGGCTTGCCATCAACCCATCTTCTCTAAGACGGTGAGGTGATTTGGAAACCAATGCCGGTGGCCAGATTGGCCTCATTTACTCAGCACAAACCTAGAATCTTAGGCGAGAGCTCGGGAACCAGGGGAAGGGGCACTGGACGGGGAGGCCCAGGCGGAGAACCTCTTCTGAGCCAAGGCTAAGTCCTGAAGGGCGGGGAGGAAACCAAAACCGGTCAGAGGGACTGACTAGGTTCAAGACCCAGCAATCACAAGCTCAACCTGTTTCACTTCCTTGGTATAAAGCGTTTGACCCTAAGCACAATCTCTTTTGCCTTCTATCACCACGCTTGAGAAATGCATAGTGCTTCTCAAATCATCCTGATACAAACTGAAGTTTGGTCATGACTGGTGTCCCTGAATAGGAGCCAGAGCCCCACACATGCACACCCCACAGCCTCATGTGCAGAGTCGATGGTGACATAGCAGGGACCACATCTTCCTCTCCTCTGCACGGGTAATGCCAGCCACCTTCCTGATCCCAAAGACCATGTCTGAAGGTCACTGGTAAAGGGACACTGTCTGTAACAGTGAGCTGTGGCTCTCAAATGAAAGCTCTCACGTCAGAGCAACTAACCCCAAGAGAGCCGAGAGGTGCGGCTTGTTCACACACATGCTCAGCCAGCAGCCCTTCTGGAACACTCCAAATGTCACCCATGGTGTTCTTTAAGACAGGCAGGACACAGTATATGTTGTCCTATTAAACCCGAGAAATTGCTCAATGACCTGAAATGCTACAAGGCCCAATAACTGGCTCTCTAGTTCCAAAAGGGGAAAGTTAAAATATAAAAATGGGGACAGAAAAACCAACAGCCCAAAGCCTGGGATCTAACTCTTCCCCGAAATCTGTCCAAGAAATCCCAAGAAATGGTTTCTTATGGCATAAGGCAGAAATTTCAAATAAGTTAAAATTTTAATCACTTGTTTATAGAGGTTTGGTGTCATATTGACAAAAATTTTGTGTTACTGGTCACTATTAAATTGCTTTATACTATATACAGGCTTAAGCTTTACCACACAGATTTCTAATTTAGCACTGATTAAATTTCATGTTTGTTGTTGTCCTTTCATTTAACATCCACTTAAACACTGGGTATTAAATCTTGGCAGAGTATCTAATCCCAAACATAACACCCTTTCTGTATGAAAATCAGATGCAAATTATATCATTTTTTTCTAGGGCAAGGAGAAAGAGGATGAGCGTTCTCTCAAAGGTCGTGGCAACTTCCTTGGTCCGTGCTTAGGTGAATAACTTAAATATATTTACTTTTTTGTATATAAACTCACAAGTTTCCAAGAGCTCTGAAACCATTTTCACACTCCGTTTTATAGAGATTCTCAGGAAATTAGATGGGCCATCCCAGGACCATAAGGCTGCACTCAACTGAGGGGACACTGTCCCTATCCCAGCTGTTCCTAACTCACCACTGGATTCTTGGCACTGACTGGGCTTTCTCAACTTCGGTGCTATTGACATTGGCATCGGATCAGTCTTTGCTGCAGGGGCTGCCCTGTGTACTGTAAAATGTTTAACAGCATTTCTGGTCTCCACCCACTAGATGTCAGTAGCATCCCCACTCCCACCTCCACCCCCAATTTGGGACAATCAAAAATGTCTCCAGGCATTGCCAAATGTCCCCTGGGGAGACTGGTTGAGAACCACTGATATAGACCAACCTCATATACTGGAAAATTTGGGCTCCACGGGTCAGGGGGAACTAGGTTCAAATCCAACTCTGTGATTTACCAGTTGGTTAACCTTGCCCAAATTACCTGACTTTCTTCATTCCCTGTCCAGTCCCTGTAAAACAAGAGACATTACACCTCCCTCACAGGGATGGTGATGATGAGAAATATATAAGATATACCAAACGTCTAGTAGGCACCCAGTGACTATTAGTTCCTTCTTTCCTTTTGCTTGCTCGCTCCCACTGCTATGATTTCACCACTATAACCTCAGGACAACAGTAGAGGGAGATGAAGAGAGAGAGCGTATGCTCTTCATTGCACTGGAGGAATGATTCTAACACTAGGACGGAATACCCACAGCTATGTTACTCAGAAGAAACTATCACAAATTGTACCTCAAAGAGGAATCAAAGATTATAAAGGCCTGTTCTACCCCCAAATATTCTTAGAAAAGCACTCCTAAGTCTTCCAAACGCTTTCTGATTATTCTATCACCACAGCTGTGACGATACGTATCAATGCCCAGGTGGGCCCCAATTTAAGAAAACTGTGTAAAACAATACACTTATTTAACACCTCGAAGGAACTTACTTGTATTACAAAATGATTCCACTACAAGCTTTTAGAGAGCTTCCTTAACACACCTAAAACATAATCCTATTTATAAAAGGTTGGTTTATAGACAACTCAGAAACACTAACATAGTGGCTATTAAATAGATATACAAAGCTGTTTTATAAAGTGAGGCAAAGGTGTGTGTATCTTTTTTTGACATTGAGACCTCAAAGTGAATGCTCAGAAAATTTCAGTTAGCTCTCTTTTCTTTTCAGTAGCTTTACTGAAGTATAATTTAGATACCATAAAGTTCATCCATTTTAAGAGTACAACTTAATAATTTTTAGTATTTACAGAGCGTACAACCATCAGCACAGCCCAGCTTCAGAAGCTCTCCAGCACCCCAGCCACAAGCAATTAGCTCTTAATAGCATTCCCAGGGCACAGGCAGGGAAGTGCTTTCACATTTCCTGGTCTGAATGAACCACAGGCCGAGGCATTGGTGAGAGATCCGAGAACAAGTTGAAGTTTGCCTTCAAAGCTTCCAAACCAGTTCCACATCCTAAGACCATAGACTGTAAAGCTGGTAATACTTGGCCCCAAACTGACTGGCATGTGAAGTGTGGGTCTGTGGGGTCAGTTGAAAAGATAGAGGGGAAATCAGCTTCCTCAAGTGAACAGGAGTGATGTCCATGTAAAGAGACGGAAGTGGGAAAGGTATGATGAGATTTGAATAGAATGGAAAACAAGAGTCAAAACAAAGAAGGCAAGCAACTTAGGAGGAATGAGAAGGGCTTTTTTTTGAAGTCAATTAGTTGAAACTAGATGGCTCAGTTCCCAGGCTGCTTCGCACCTGGAGGCCTGTTGCTATGTGCTTTAGTGTGAAAGGAACAGAAAATCTCCGTAGCATTGAAGTGTAACAGTAAATCCCACCATGCCATGGGAACTACAATATGCACATAATAAAAGTAAATGTTACGGCACTTGACTCTGCGGCCTCTAATCTCCCATTCAATCGGAACAGAGGTTCTTCCGTCAGCAAGAGAAAACCAGACAATTTAATTTTCATTTCTATTCATGTGCAGGCCTGTGTTGGAGCTCATCCATGTTTCCTATTATGTTACTTGAAATATGGCCGCATAGTTTGATACAAACAGTATCTCAAACTGACATCAACAAGTTAGCTTTGGACCAACTGATTTCATTCTAAATTATCTCGGGCTGACAGATGCTGGTAGCTGCCCACACGAGATCTGAAAAAGCCATGCTCCCTAATTTAATATGATAATAATTTAAAATTATAGCTTTATTAAGAGGAAACACAGATTTATTTATAGCTAACAACGATGATTTCCAATGGCTTTCAAGGCTGTATTCTGTTATTCGCAGCAGCCCGCATTTGGACAGCTTCAATTGTCTGAAACACTAACAAAACATTCTGGTACAAATAATTTCCTTCTTGATTCAAAACAATGAACAAATGCTACAAAAGCAGATATACAAAAGCAGCCCTGAAGAGAGCCAGCCCCTTGGCAATGTCCTAATCTTGACCGACCCATCTGCAAAGAACATTTCTGCATCTGGACCTAAGACACTTTGCTTAAAATCCTCTCCTCCGCTGGCCCCTGTGATGTTGCAAGAGCCCACTTTTCCCTTAGATGAGGGCTTTGCACAAGGTTTAGTCTTCAGTTCTAGGTCCTTCTTTCTCTTTTTTCATGGTAAGGATTTTATTTATCTTCTTGACTTTATCTCTTTTAAGCAAACAACAACGTTAATAATAAGCACCTCTGTCTTTTGGCAGCTCATCAACAGATTTTACGTAATTCTGGAAGGCAAGGTGAGGAAGCTTAGAGAGACGTTAGAACTCTTTATAGAGAACGAAGCTGAAGCTCAGAGAGCTGGTGTAAGTTACAGAAGGTCACCCAGCCAGGAAGCAGCAGAATCAACAGCACTCAAACCCAGGTCTGCAGACGCCAAGCTCTGCCCGCCACTCTGGCCTCAGGCTCCACCTTCAAGTCCTCGTCCAGCACTGACATGGGACATCCACCCAAATCTCAGTGTCAACATGCGTAAATTCATCACGTTTCCCCCCAAACCAGTTCCTCCTCCGGATATGCTTATTTCTACCCAAGTCATTTCCCCCCACCAATCAGTCACCCAACCCTAAAACCTCAGAGCTAACAAATCATTCTCTCCTCCTCCCAAATCCCATCTGTTCCCGAGGACCAGCGCTCATTCTCTCGCATTGCTGCTTGCGCAGCTACCCCTTGTTTCACAAGCCTCTTCTGAGCAGCTCCACTCTGGCTCCCTCTCACTACCTCTCAGGCGAACTATCAAATAACCTGGCTCCCTGTCACCCACCTTCCCTTCATCTGATTGGTCCCACAAAGCTCCATCGCTTATTATCTGAATTTTTAGACCCGATCATGTCACTTCAGTGTCAACCATCAAGAGCTCCCACTGCCTGCAGAAAAAATTACAAATCCATCCCTCTCAAACTCAATCCAGCCCCGACTTCCATTTCCGAGTCAGCACCACCCCTCCACGTCAGCGCAAGCTCTCTGCCGCAGCCAGGCCAACCTATGCTCAGGTATCAGCCCTCTCCCTGTGATTTCCCTGCCTCTGCCTCTACCGAAGCGAATCCAACTTCCAGATCCAGGTAAGTCTGTCCCCCTTCAGGGAGCCTACCCTGACATCCTAGGCACCAAGGAGCAGCCCCAACTCTGATCAGTCTTACTTTCTACCACTCCGTCAGCATTTAGACAGACCGTCAGTGTTAACACTTTCCATTTGCCGTCTTAGGGGCCGCAACAGACCCAAAGCCCCTGGAAAGCAGGGCCTGTGTATGAGTAGTATAACCTTGCACTTGAGCAGTAGGTACTCAAGGATTTAGTGGTTGCTTACAAGGCTGCCAAGCATCATTTCTGGCAATGCAAATAATATATACACTAAATTATTAGCTTCAGGAATTATAGTCTCCTGGGATTAATGTCTTCTTGGCAAAATGAGAGTGAGCCACACCTCAGCATCTCTTTCTGGGCGCCCAGATACATACACAGTACGAAGAGCTTCCATAGGCTAACCCTCCCCCATCAACGTCCCCAACGTTTCCCAACCAGCTTGTCAGTGTTTTCGTGACAGACACCTCAGCCATCTCCAGACCCAAAGAAAACAAGGCTCAGAGGCCAACGCTCTTGACAAGCAAGGCACGGCCCTGTGCGTCCTGGCGGCGGGTGATACCTCCCTTCCTGTGGCGGGCCCCGTGTGACCCTCACTGTCACTTCGCCAACGGGCCAGCCTGCCTTAAAATGGGGCCCAAATGTTGAACCACAGCAGTAAAACCAGAACTTAATCAGGCTCATTCTGGTGCTTCCTTCTCATTCACGGCCAACCGCTGCTCTGCTCTCCTCTGCCCTTTAACCAAGTCCAAAGCTACAGCAGGCTAGTGTTTCTATTATTGCATCAGCCCAAGCCGTCAGAAGCTCCTGGTCACGCTTCTTGACTGCGCTTCTCAAAGGCTAAGCGAGGATGTAAAACAGTTTCTGGAACCAGGGCAAACACTTTTGGTATTTACGGTCATGACATATCCTACTCCCAAGCTGTCATAAGATCAGACCAGACACTGCAGGTCAGCAGTTGCAAAGATGCAACTCTATTAGCAGGTTCAGAAGAAAACTGCACCCAAGAAAGAGTAACCCCAGGTGATGAGAATGCTCATGTTGGGCGCCCTAGTGAGCATTCTCTTACAAGGCCTGCCAGCTGTCGGACGTTTGTTTCTAAATTGAGCGGCCAATGCAAATCATGCTGGAACCTTCCATGACAAATCAATCCTTGATAGTGGCTGCCAGAGGTTAGGGAAGAGGAGTGGGGAGGGGCGTGTGGTTAGTGGTTATAAAACGGCAACATGATGGATCCTAGCAGTGAGGGAAGTGTTCTGTATCTTGACTGTGGTGGTGGATACACAACCCTACACGTGACCAAACTGCAGAGAACGAAATACACATAAGTACCACTACAACTGAGGAGTCTGGTGGGGTGTATCAATGTCAATGTCCTGCTGTGACCTTGCACTACAGTTCATAAGATGCTACTGCTGGAAGAAACCGGGCAAAGGGTATGTGATTCTCTCTGCACTGTTTCTTACAACTGCATGTGAATCTCTAATTATTTCAAAATAAAAAAATGTAACTTATGAAAGGCCAAGTCCAAAATGTATCCCTCTCTGTCATGTAGAATATGAGAGTGCTAACTTCTGACCATGACAGGTACAAACAAAAGATGTAAAGCTGAAAGAAATGTGGTCCCTGAATCTGGATTTCTTAAAAGGGCTGTCACCCCGTCACACCAACAGAGGCCTCAACCAGCACGCACTTGACCGCACTCCACCCACGCACATCCCCCCAAAGCCCTCTGCCTGTTTACCCACGGACTCGAGCTACCTTCCCATCTGTCACATGGTGGTATCTTGACCTCAGGAAAACTCACTCACGTTCTGAACTAAGTGGCAATTACCGCATCAAAGCTCATTTTTAACTCAAAGTCAAAACACTTAGTGCTGTGTCTACAGTGAATTCCACCATGCTGCATGTCCACCCATTCACCTTTTTAGACTAAATACATAAATTGCTGGAAAATATGAATATAAAGTGCTAATCCCCACTTCTCCAAAAGGTCTGTTCATCATTTCTTTTTTTTTTTTTTTTTGCGGTATGGGGGCCTCTCACTGTTGTGGCCTCTCCCGTCGCGGAGCACAGGCTCCGGACGCGCAGGCTCAGCGGCCATGGCTCCCGGGCCCAGCCGCTCCGCGGCATGTGGGATCTTCCCGGACCGGGACACGAACCCGTGTCCCCTGCATCGGCAGGCGGACTCTCAACCACTGTGCCACCAGGGAAGCCCCAACATTTCTTTTCATTAGACCTTGCAAGGAATTTTTCCTAAGGCCGGGGAGAGTAAAAATCCCAGGCGTTCTGTTTTAACGTGGAAACCACCATTACTTCCCGTCTTTACGAGACTGCAATATCTAAAACCAACTGAGGGTTGTTAGCCTTGCATTTAAATGGTTGTGTTCGTTCTCATCAGGCTGGTGGAAGGGGCAAATCAAGCTCTGTGGTTCTTTTAAAGTTTTGCAAAGAGAAGCGAGAATGCTCTCCTTACTCACCGATGTCATTGCTGCGGTCCGAGAGGTCCTTGTCCAGGATGCCGGAGATCGAACTGCCCGCCAAGTCGATCTTTGGACCGTCACCCCTACATTAAAGACACAAGTCCGGGCATTTAATAATTGGCGTGTGTCCTTGTCATTTCGTCAGCTTTCTCGCTGCACACAAGTTAAGGAGTACGCTGCATGGGGGATGGGTCACACTGTCGCCTCTGGGGCTGACCAGCGGGGGCTGACAAGCTGTCCAGCCACATGGGCCGTGGTGCAAACCGGCCGACAGACTGGAGGCCCTCCCCTCCCACACACATTTTCAGAGACGGCTATTTTAATAACGACTGTTCAGCAATGCACCTTCAACCACAAACCCTCCTGTTGGTCCACAGGGTGCGACGTAGGGCCCGCTCCTGCCCCATGGCCAAATAAGCACCAGCAAACGATACCCAGGAGCTTCCCTTTTAAGGAGCCAGGAATTTAGCCAATGTTGCTTGTCAAAGGTCGGCTACTTTTAACCTTGAGAAAAAGGGTTTCTGGCCTGGAGTGGAGGCACCACCCAGGCTGTTGACAGGCACAAGGTGTCAAGTTGAGATCTGGCAGCCTGAAAGCTGGCGCTGGGGCATGGGCCTGTAAAATCAGACAGCTGTTGGGTGGGTGGCCCTGTGCCCATCAGGACACGAGAGACTTCCCTCTCTATCTGGGCTAGGAGCAGCCCTTTGGGATGATGGGGACAGGCCTCCAACACGATGAGAGAAGCAGCCACTCATGCATGGGCAGAAGGTTCCTCCAAATCCCTCCAAACGGGCAGCTCTGGGGACCCTTTCAGGCGGATGAGCCCTGAATAAGATTATCCAAGGTCTGTGATGGCAAGTGAAATAGGAAAAGATCCTTGCCCTTAAAATGAGAGGTTCTTGTCCATGAAATGAGAGGGAGAAGCCAAGTAGTTGTTCCCGGGAAAGCAACAGAAATAGTCCATCTCACAGCCCCCCGTGCTCACCAGGCAGCCGAACTACACAACGAGTAACAGATTTATTCCAGGTGCGTATTGTCAAATACCCACCATGCTGGGGGTGATGAGTGGGCCAAGCCAGGTCGTACCTACTCCGGAGGGTCTCGTGGTCTAAATGGGAGACAGACAGCCCCGGGCCCACATGGCACAGGCTGGGTAAGATACAGGCACATCCAGGTCTTAAGGGAATCAAGAACTGGGTCAAGACAGAGATCTGCGGGGCGCGCTGGGAGCACACAGAGGAGGCGGCATCGCAGTTGGGCCTTGGAGGAAAAGGGACAGAGGACGTATCAGTAAGAGGCATGACGGAGCAAGGACCCAAGGGTAGCTGGGAGTGCCCAGTGTGGCCGGGCTAAAGTCTGAGATCCTCAGACAGCAGTGAGAGGAGAAAGGTTGGCAAAGGTCAGACGGTGCTGGGCTGAGTCCCTCGGGGTTTAGTTTGTCCTGGAGGCAATGGGGACAGAGGAAAGCAGAAGCTGGCGACCTGTAAACCTGGAGGTAAGGGGCAGACTTCTGGATTCCCCACCCAAGAAGGGGTGATGGGGGTGGCATTCAGCGAGACATGCGTATCCTTGTGACAGTGGAGAAGGCCCAGTAGACAGAGGTCAGCTTCCCTCAGCTCCCAAGTGAACAAGACTGGCTCTTAACCTCAAGCACCCTCGGCCAGAAGACAAGCAGAGGTGAGAACTCCAGGGAACCAGGGCTGGGCCCAATGGCTTAGTCTCCACCAAGAGAAAGTACAGCTCTAAGACTGTGCATGTGCCTTAGGAGACTGCCTCACCTCAACCTCCCAAGGCTGTGGGACCCCCGGGCCAAATTTCTGTAGCAGACCCCCTCTCCACCCCACCGGCTACCGAAGCTCAGGCCCCACGGGGCACACTCCCTTGGACAGACAGCGAGCCAACAGGAATGGCAGGATTAAGGATGTTTATTTCAAAACTTTATTGGCAGGGCCCGAGCATCTGCTAATTTGAATGTAAACTTCTGAATGAAATGTTTTAGAAATGTGGTACTATTAGTAAGAAAGCATTTTCTTTTTTTTTTTTTTATTCTTTAAATTTTTGGCTGCACTGGGTCTTCGTTGCTGCATGCGGGCTTTCTCTAATTGCGGTGAGCGGGGGCTACTCTTCGTTGCGATGTGAGGGCTTCTCTCATTGTGGAGCACGGGCTCTAGGCATGTGGGCTTCAGTACTTGTGGCTCGTGGGCTCAGTAGTTGTGGCTCGCGGGCTCCAGAGCACAGGCTCAGTAGTTGTGCCGCACGGGCTTAGTTGCTCCGCGGCATGTGGGATCATCCCGGACCAGGGCTCGAACCCGTGTCCCCTGCATTGCCAGGCAGATTCTTAACCACTGTGTTACCAGGGAAGCCCAGCATTTTCATTTTTAAAAGTTCTTGAGGGCTCTTAATCTTATTACTTGGTATCTACAGAGCCTGAAAGATTTGGTGCTGTCATCTTCCCAACTCACAGACTGAACTCAAGTTATACTCACAGCCAGACAGCTCTGTCCTTTTGGAAACACATCAAGGATTAAAATTTACGAAAACACATGTTCTGTCCAGGGAGAGAGGTCACTCAGGCAAGGAAAGTCCAGTTAATTCCACTGACCTTTTTTTTTGGCCAAAGGTGAGGATGGTTGGAGGTGACACCCTAGTGGGCAGCTGGGGAGAACGTCATGGGGGCAGGGGTTGGAGGTGTGGATGGGGAGATTTGCATGTCAGTGAACCATGTGTATCTCAGAACAACTCAGCTGCTTCTGAACATGTGGCTTATTCGTGCATTTTAGTAACTGTGGATCTTGGAGCTACCATTTCCCTCTTTGGTTTGATACCTGGAAGCTTCTAGTCCAATGTGAGCCTCTCTCTCGAGGGGGGCCGTAGAGAACTCTATGCCCATTGTGGTGCTTATCCGATCTTGGGCTGTATTACTTTTCTGCCCTTATTTCCCCTTTACTGTCACTCTTAACTATTTTATTCTTTTATATGCATTTTTGAAAGTTACCTCCAAGCCCTTGGGGAACAGGGCAGGGTAAAAAGAAGTAATTTTTAAGAACAGGGTGTATATCAATAGCATTTAAAACGTTCATCGGGTCTTCGCTAAAGAGATAGTCTGAAATACCCAACTGGGTTTTGCGGATCAAGATGTTTATCACAGCATTATTTGTAATAAAGAAAAACTGAAAAGAACTGGAGTCTCTCATAAATAGGGGAACAGTTGAATAACCTATGATACATGATGGACTTTTATACAGCCATTAAAATGATACATATAAACAGTTAATGACAACAGGGACAGATGCTTATGTTACAATGTCAAGGCGACAAATACAAGTTAAAAATGACATACACCTCACTGCACATGCACCCACATGCCCTTCTGATATATTAGGAAGAGGGATTTTTTTTTTTAGGCTAGAAGAACATGTTTTTATAGTGGTTATTCCTGGGGAGTCTGATGGGTGATTTCTAGCACCAGCCCAGCACCTGGTACACGTCAGGAGCTCAAAAATACTCGTAGAATTAATGAACATTTGCCTTTTTTTCTGAAATGGGAATGCATTATGTATTTATAATAACTGCATTATTCCCTAAAGACATAAAGTTGTATGACATTCAGTATGATCACACCTATGTAAAATCAATGAAAAACAAACCAAAATATACATAGGAAAAAGATGGGCAAGAAACAGCCCAATATGTTAATAGCAGTTGTCTCTGGGATAAGCCTATAGGTAAATTTTTCATTCCTTTTAAAGTTCACTCTTTTTTAAAAAAACTTCACTTTTTTTTTTTTTTTTTGACTGTACGCGGGCCTCTCACCGTTGTGGCCTCTCCCGTTGCAGAGCACAGGCTCCGGACGCGCAGGCTCAGCGACCATGGCTCACGGGCCCAGCCGCTCCGCGGCATGTGGGATCTTCCCGGACCGAGGCACAAACCCGTGTCCCCTGCATCGGCAGGCGGACTCTCAACCACTGCGCCACCAGGGAAGCCCTAAAAACTTCACTTTTAATAACAGAGATTTGTACAATTCAGGCAGCTTATGTTCGCTCTCCTTTCTCCCCAACAGTATCATCCAGGTAAAAGATGAGATTGCCTGGCCCCTACCTACAAACTCTCCTTTAAGGATCTCCCCCACCACAGGTGCCTCTGTGATCCCCTGTGACCACACCTGGAACTCACCTGGGAACCATTTGGGGGGGGGTGGAGTTACAAATCCTACACTGAGAGGTCCAGGTCATGAGGGATCCCCCCACCCGAAGAAATAGGAAATAGCAGCTGTGAGTGACCGCTCCCCAGATTCTGAAGCGCCAGCCATATTCTGAAAGGAAGGAGGTTGGGATCCTCCCGTCTCTCTGAATAAGTCCTGATCCCTCATGCCAAGAGCAGACACAGGCTTTCGGCTGAAATTATCTTCTACACAGGGCCAGAAACAAGCCTATTTTGAAAACACAGTAGGTGTAGTTTAAAAAAGGTTCTGATCCTTCCAAGTAGGGAAGCTGCAGCTGGTGTTTTGACAGTGTTCAGACTGTGGGTGTGGAAGCATTTTACAATGTCTATTTGTAAATGCCTTTCACTGTATTTATAGACGTTTACAACAAAGCTAATGAATGTCAGTTCCGAAAAATAGCAGAAGTTCTGAAATTCTTCAAAGCACACGTTTGGAGCGGGTGACACCCAATGAGGCTGCAGCCCTCGATGGTCCCTGTTCTCCTCCAGTCTGCCCAACACATGGGTACCATTTTGGCAAAAAGGATGTTACTAAATTCAACAAAAGAGGAAAAAGCTCATACTTTTGTAGTTTACTAGCTCCTGCGAGGGCTTTTTTTTTTTTTTTATGGTGAGTTTCTATGCCCACAGCTGTTAAATAAAGATATTGTTAAATAAAGATATTGGAACATGGTTGTCCTCACTCACCTCTGATTGTTAAATCAAAATAATGGTATTTTCTTGTATTTCTTCAGCAGGTTTGGTTATGGATATTTAAAACACGTGACTTGGATAGGCAACTAGCAACTAAGAGTCTCCTTGCTTCTCTGGCCAGGGACCCTAAATCGCAGGGAACAGGTTGACCAGCCCAAGGACACCCAGCAGCAATAAGTGGAACCGACAATCCCACAGAAGTAACAGCAGCACCTACGCTTTACTGACTGCCTGCCACAAGCCAGGCACTAGGATAAGCTCCTTCCGTGTATGATTCAATCGCCCCAACTGCGCCTTGAAGTAGCTACTCTGCATGGCACCCAGAGCCCCCTTCTGTGAAGGGCTGGTCGCCCCCGCCGGTGGAAATGCTGTTGGCCCCTCCAGGGACTACCTCAGCTTCAGAGAGCCTCCTTGGCCTTTCCAGCGTGGCCCACATTTCACGGTATAAAAGTCTCAGCCATCTCAGCCCAACATAAGACAACTCGGAGGGGCCATTTTAGCCCCAAAGCCCCCATGGACTTGGCCGAGGCTCTGGGGAGCCGGCGTCACAACTTTTCTCCCTCTGCCCAAAGCGGCTTCCTTCTCCCTCCCCACAGGCACTGAACCCTACACAGGTCTCGCATACTAAAATTTGCTTCCTGGAGAAGCCCACCTGTGCGGCCCTTCTTTTCATTATATAGATCAGGAAACTCAGGCTCAGTGACATGAAGTCACTTGCTGACAAAAGGTCATAAAACTAGTTGAACGGTGGGATTCTGGATTTGAACCTACTAACTCTGCCTCCGGAGCCCAAGCTCTTGACCGCTTCTCAAAGCTGCTTCACTCAGCCTCTTGGTCCTGGAGATGGTGAGTCATCGAGGATGCCAGACAGCCTGTGTCACTGCAGCTCACTGCCAGCTGGGTAAATCGCCTTTGCTCCCCGAGTTAAAAAGTGCTACTAATAAACAAAAATCCCATACCCGACCCACCCAGGGGGGCCTGCTCCTTCCACTCAGACCTGAGACGTGAGATGGGGCATGTGAACAGCTGGAAATGTGGAAGATGCGCCATGTGCATCCCTTGAGAACATGAGCTCAGCCAGTGGCATGCCCCAATTTAGCCCAAGTTGGGACAGTTAAGCCAAGACATGTGGCCTGGAAAAGATGCTGAAGTGCACAGGAAGCCGAGGCAAGCAAACAAGTGAATAAATAAATGAACAGCAGCACTGACAGCAGCAACTAAAAACCACCAAAAAGACCCCACACGCTTCTGGAGGTGAGTGGGGGGGTGAAGGGAAAAAGAGTGGACTGATTCCTAGCAAGCAGAAGATCCCAAGTCCAGATGATGAATCTTTTCTGCAGTCTCCGCTCCCTGCCCTCAGAAGGATCTATTACCATAATGTAAATGTCTGGGTTTTAAGTGCCTAAAAATTGTTATGGGCACAAAAAAAAAAAAGGTTGGGAAAGAAAGGAAAGGAAAAAGAAATAGAAAAGCCCCATCCCCTGTACTCAGAAAACCACTGAGGTGCCCCCTTTGCATCCTCCATTTTTCCCCAGCTTTCATCCCACCTGGGAGTTATCTACTCATAGGGACGATGACAGATGGCAGATGTGAAGTTTCTAGAGATACCCTCTCTTCTCTCTTGCTCCAACCCCTTGCTCCTGGTCCAATCATGTGCTGAGGATGCGAGGTCAATGGAGATGAACGCTCCCTCCCTGCTTTCCTGGCTGCCCGCTCACAACATCTCAGACTTAGGCTCTGACTATTAAAACTGGGTATTTGTTTTTCTCTTTCTGACTTACTTCATTCTGTATAACAGACTCTAGGTCCACCCACCTCACTACAAATAACTCAATTTCATTTCTTTTTATGGCTGAGTAATATTCCATTGTATATATGTGCCACATCTTCTTTATCCATTCATCTGTCGATGGATACCATATGCTAACACATATATATGGAATCTAAAAAAAAAAGGTTCTGAAGAACCTAGGGACAGGACAGGAATAAAGACTCACATGTAGAGAATGGACTTGAGGACATGGGGAGGGGCAAGGGTAAGCTGGGACGAAGTGAGAGAGTGGCATGGACATATATACACTACCAAACGTAAAACAGATAGCTAGTGGGAAGCAGCCACATACCACAGGGAGATCAGCTCGGTGCTTTGTGACCACCTAGAGGGGTGGGATAGGGAGGGTGGGAGGGAGACGCAAGAGGGAGGGGATATGGGGATATCTGTATACATATAGCTGATTCACTTTGTGATACAGCAGCAACTAACACAACAATGTAAAGCAATTATACTCCAATAAAGATGTTAAAAAAAAACAACTGGGTAAAGATTACCTGGCTCAGGCCCCCATTTTATTACAGACGAGGGTCCTGGGCTCTAAGGCTGGGAGTTATGAGCCCAAGGCCACACAGCTAATTGGTAGCAAAGCTAAAACTGGATGGAAGCTTCTTGACGCCCAGCCCTGCATTTGCCCACCACACTTGGGGCGGTAATAATCAAAATGCACATGTTTGATGCTTCTGGAGATTTTTCTCTTGCAAATAAGCAACATTAAGAGGGCTCCGCCCATCTGCGGAGGGAGCAGAGATGAAGCCAGTCCTTCAGAAGCGTTCTGTGAGGGGCCATTACTGCCCGGGGAGGTTGAATCCTTCCTTCAGGAAAGGACAAAATTGCAGCAGCAATGAGCCCAGTTTCCTTTGCTCATCAGCGGGAGGGCAGGAGCAGCCTCGCTCCCCTTTCCCAGAAATGTGGATCCGAAGGCTCTGTTGCTCCCGTGGAGCCCCTACACACTCACCCCACGGCCTAAAATGTCCCAGGAATCACAGGCATTTTTTGACTACAAACTTCCCGTCTAAATGTGGGGCAGCCTGAGCGAGGCCAGGGGCGCAGGAAGCGGGAACCGGAGTGGTTTTCCTGGCAGCTCTCCCCTTGCACTGTGTCCTTGTTTGGATGAGCACAAACAGGCTGGGCTATTTATGGTTGGTGAAGACACATTGGAAGGTGATGGGGCATTGCCCACTCAGTTCCCCTCCAAATTTCTGTTCTCTATGCAGACTCTGCAAGTGTGGGTGGCAACAGGCCTCCGTCTAGAGCCCATCCAAGGGCACAAGCCCCAAGCCCTTAAGGCCGAAGGACGATGACACCCGCAGCTCCCATCGGCAAACCCACAGCTGGGCCTCTCAGAGGGGCAAGGGGCTTTAGATGCTTGGAGGAGGGGATCTCATCAGCGCACAACTCTGAGAAAAGTTTGTGGGGTGTCACCTGGAGGAAGAGTGTTCAAAAAAATAGCCCATGGGAAAAGCGTTATATGAACCAATTAGTACCTGTGCCCGTGTGGGGCGTTAATATCCCCTACTGATTCCTTGCCTGCCTCTGGCCGTCACTGGCAGGAAAATCAATGTGGCTCAGACTGAGCTGAGGCTAAGCCCATCACTACTGTTGTTGGATCTTGCTGCAGGGAATAAAATTTATTCTAGGTGAGGATGGAAAGACGTATGGAGAGAAAGTTATACATACAAATGAAATGAGGCCGGCAAATAAGGTAGACATTTCTACAATGTGACAAGGTATTTTCCCGTGTGGGATTCCTATGCTCCATAAACCACCCACCCTCCCTCAGTGCCCAGCCTTCCCTGACGCTCTTGCGGCTCTGCTTCCACTCCCTAGAGACCTCTCGATGTGCGGTCTGAGGGCGTCCGTGTTTCCTCGCTCCCTCGGGGCTGCTGAGCATGGCCTGTTTGTCACCATGTGGCAACTCCTCTCCCTACAAGGTCACCCACTGAGCTCTCTCAAGGGAGGAAAAAAGACTGGTTGAGGGCCTCACAAGGGCCAGGAGAACTAGGTGCCCTGGGAGTGGCAACGGAAACTGAGACACAGAGAGGTGTGTACCTTGCCTGAAGCTACAGGGTAAGGAAGCAGAGGGGTGGGCTTTCCACACTGGTGGGCCTGGCTCCAAAGCCCAGTAAGCAGTGGGTGGGCAGGAGGCATGTCTTGCCTGGTTACTGTAGTTACTACCACCCAGAAGAGGGCGTAGCCAA
Source organism: Aethalodelphis obliquidens (assembly GCF_003676395.1). Taxonomy (NCBI): domain Eukaryota; kingdom Metazoa; phylum Chordata; class Mammalia; order Artiodactyla; family Delphinidae; genus Aethalodelphis; species Aethalodelphis obliquidens. The sequence goes on along the minus strand of NW_020838043.1, from coordinate 3,340,904 downwards.
ATGGACGCACTTGATGAATTTCTGAAGTAACGAACGACACCACACACAGCACACACACAAACACGCACGCACACACACACAGAGCACACACATACACACTGGATCCATATCTAGCACCCAATTTCCACCTTTCCCCCATAGCCGAGTTTATCACAAGACAAGTCTACACGTGCTTGGTAGCCCACCTGTTCTTTCTTCAACTCAACCCTGAGTCTCTCTCTTACCCCCAACTATTGTATAGAAACCACTTGACTGGGATCACCAAGGGCCAGCTAGTGACCAAAGCCCCTTCAGTCTCCCTGGCTATCACTTTGGTGGAGGTTCTCATAGTGGGCTTGGCTAACCAGCAGCGGCAGCAGCCCCGGGAGCTTGCTAGAAATGCAAATTCTCAGGCCTGAACCCAGACCTCCTGAATCAGAAACTTGGAGAGCAGCGATCTGTGTTTTAACAAGACCGCAGGTGATGCCAACGTACACTCAAGCGTGAGACCCACTGGCCGGTAGCTGCTCCACCCTCCCTTCTCGTGGCTTCCACGGCCTTGCAGTCCACTCACCCTTTTCCACAGCTCCTCGTCCTTCCTCCGCCCTGTAAGTAATGGTTTTCCCCGTTGTTGCCTGTACTCTCTCTTCTTCTTCTCTGTAATCTCCTGGAGTGATTATAGCCATTCCATGAGTGTAACTACCATCTGTGAGCCAATGACACCCACCTCTGTAATTTCTAGCCAAGGTCTCTCTCCTGAACTCTCCAAAGACATGTCTTGGTCCTGACTTGTAGAAAAGAAGGGAAACACTCAAACACCACATGCCACATCCCTAGGAATCTTTGAAAAGACATTTAGAATACTTGAGCAATCCAAACTCAAAATGATGGCCTGACCACCCAGGTACACATTCTGTCTGCCTGCTTAGGGAACATTTGTGCGCACTCTAGCTATCTTTCTTTCCCTTTTTTTTTAAAATTAAATGATTGATTAGCTTAGAGCTAATAAGAGCAAAGGTCTTTTTTAGTGCGTTCTTTTGGTGGGCATGGGGACCACACACCTCACAGAACCACCAGGACCTAGAAGTTTACTTTCTGCTAATTTGTATCCTGAGGGGCTTGAAGCAGCTGGGATGCCTATGTAAATCTAAAGAAAAATTAACTTCCGTGTGGGTAAGTTGGTCTCCAGAGAGACATCTGCCCTTCCCTAAGCACTTAGTTGATATTTGGCATATAAATGTTTACTTAATCTTTGCCTCAAGCTAAAATGTCTCAGGGCTTGTCACTAATCTCCCAGTGTTTCCCTGGTATTCAGGGCTCCCTCTTCATTACAAGGAAAAAATGTGCAATTCCACTGTTGCTCTCCCTGGATCCGTGTTCCAGTTCTCGCCATATAGCCTTCAGCCTTTCATGGGAAATGTACCTGGTGTGTTTAAGATTTAAAGCAATAGGCCATCTGCAAGTGGCACAGGTCTGGGAAGCCACTAGGCCTCCTGCCCTCAGCCTGGTGTCCAAGACCCAATTGCCCACCTTCTCACTGAGATTCCTCCTCTGACACAGGCTTCCACATCTGAAGTCAGTGGACAGTGCCCTCTGCGATGCTTGAGCCACAGTAAGCAACTCCATCCATCTGGAACCTCATGACTTAATGACCTGCTACCGCCCTGACTATTGAAACTTTCTTATCATTGACTGTCATCAACTCCCAGAACACCCCGACATCCACCTGGGAGGACACTGGCTTCGAGAACATCAGCCTCACCTCATTTCAGCTCTTGCCATCTTCCTGAGCCTATGAGAGCCATGTGGGCAATCCATCCCCTCCCTCCCCTGGTCCCTTCAGCCCTTACGACCTTCCTTCATCCTCAGTCACCCACATTCAGGGCGCCTCCCTCTGTGGATATGTCCATCTTCAGACCCACTCTGCCTCTGAAATTGTGGGCACCAACCTCCCCTTCCTGACCAGCATCTCCAGTACTTCTGGCCATCGACTTTCCCCACTTCCTGTTTCCACTCCATCCCTGCTCAGCTCACCTCCTCTTACTTCTTTTAGCTTCACTTCCTTCCTCTCAGTCCCAGAGCCCCTATCACTCAACCCCGCCTCCACCAGCCCCGCCCCATCACTCAGGCCCCGCCCCACCAGCCCCGCCCCTATCACTCAAGCCCCGCCTCCACCAGCCCCG